>NC_045984.1:19849156-19859156 GCF_010909765.2 Amblyraja radiata
CTCTCTCTCTCTCTCTCTCTCTCTCTCTCTCTCTCTCTCTCTCTCTCTCTCTCTCTCTAATAGCAAGTGTCAATGATCCGATATCTATCTCAGTGATGTAGATTGAGTTATAAATATTGTCCCCGTGACTCCAAAGGGAATTGTTGATAATCTTCAACTAGAGAGGACTGTGGTTCACCTTTCCATTTAGGTTGCATCTCCAGTGGTGCAAGGCTATCTCAGCACTGCACGAGCAACAAAGCAAGGCCTCTGCGACAGAGTTTGTGCCTGCATTTTGTGTGGCCAGCCTCTAGAGTGGAATTTAAATCCACAATCCCCCGACATGGCGAGGAGAGAACTGTATTACTCAACTTTTTTTAGGATATGGAGGGAGCTATCGGAGGCCCTGGCCCAAACAGGGACAATGTAACTTAAAATATCAGCTTGTATTTCTATAGCACCCTTTAAGAACATGGAAAATAGAACAGTACAGCGTAGGAACGGGGCGTTCGGCCCGAAATAGTTATTCCAATCTGCTCTGCGAACACGCGATCCATACCTGTAAAACATTTAACATTGTACAATATCTGAATCGCGACTATTGAACAACTCTGACCCTGGACCATATAGGATGCGAGGACAAATGTGGAAAAGCTTGGTCAACAAAGGGTTTTAAAAATGTCTAGATGGAAGTCATAGATGCAGAGAGAGGACAAGACAAAGTCCCGGTGTAACTCAGCGGGTCAGGCAGCATCCCTGGACAACATGTAGAGGGGACGTTTCGGGTTGAAAACATCAGCTATCCATATTCTCTAGAGATGCTGCCGGACCCGCTGAATTACTCCAGCACTGTTTCCTTTAGTCTATTAATCAGCATTAGCAGTTCTTTGTGTGCACGATGCACAGAGAGGGTTCGGTGGTCGGGACCAGGATGATAAATATTGAATATTTAGATGCGACGTGGATGCACGTTGGTGCCAGGATCTGTGTTTAACTAATGGCGTTACTCCAGGGTAATCTATGAAGGATCCCAGCGATGGCGTGTTCATCACACGCTTGTGTTCTGATGCATTCCACCAATGGGATGGCCATTTACTTCCTTTAGCTCCTCCCTTCTATTTCTATTTCCTCCTCGGGTGAAATTGCCAACAATCGCTGCTCCCTATTCGTGGAGACACCTCATAGTTGGTATGGAGGAACATGATGCTTGGTTACAGAGGCACAGGTCAGGAGTTTCCAAAAGACAAGAGAGTTTAGGAAAGAAATTCCAGCGCTTGGTGCTGACGGTTCTGCCGCAAAGGGGGAAACTTTGGCTGTGCGAGGCGCTACAATTTGATGCAATCATCCCCTCTGGTCCATGTGCCCCATCTGCGAACGCACCCATTTCTCCATTCCTCCTTCCTTTCCGTCCCCTTCCACCTACTCCCCTCCCTATGGCTTCACATGTCGCTCTTCCATCCTTATCTCACGCTGTTTGTCTTTTCATTTCTAGACCTGGTCCAACTAACTACCAATCGCACCCCCTCCCCGCCACCCCCGCCCCTCCCCTCTCGTATCCCTTTATCATTCCGCCAGGTTTTGTCTCGCCATCATCTCTCTTCTAGCCCCCCCCCCCCCACCCCACCCCCCCCCCCTCCACTACAACCAGTCAAAAGAAGGGTTCCGTCCCGAAACGTCGCCCTTCCATGTTCACCAGTGATGTTGCCTGATCCATGTTCTCCAGAGAAGCTGCCTGACCCACTGAGCTCCTCCCACAATGTATTTTCAACAATGAACCAAGCGCTGTGCAAATCCCAATAGACATGTTACCGCGGAAGCAACTCGGTGGCCTTGTCGCTTGGCATCAATATATTTCTGACATAATAATAATCACTGCTGGTCAACAACTTGCCTCTGCTGCAGCTCCGCAGGTCGCGGGTGAGCAACGCTCCGAGTTCACGTTATATCCCGTTGACTTGAGCTTGTATGAGGTTGACTTTACTTCGATACAGGGGAAGTGCAGCACTATTCGAGGCCACTGCTTCCCAATGACATGTTAAACTGAGGGCCATTCCTGCAGACAGATGTGAAGTATCCCCTTGAAGAAAGAGGTGCCCTCTATCCTGGTTAATATTTACTAATATCGACCAAACCTGAGACCAGATGACGGGTGTCGACCCGGACATTCCCCACACACATGCCGCCCTGACCCACCGTGTCTCTGCTGCAGCCTATTTATTGCTCCGGGTTGCAGCAGTTGCCGCCTCTGGCCCCGACAGCGGATGATTTGGGACATGATCACATTGGTGTTTAGCTGCCCGCAAGGTACTTCTGTTTTCTCATTCCAACAATTATTACTTTTTCAGAAAGTTTTCCCTGGTTGTAACATTTGTGGCAGGATTTGACCCGTGATCCGTACTATCTAGACATGTCTTTCTTGGCACAAAGCAGGCGCCCAGTTTGCTTTTGCCTGGGCGATTAATCGCGGGGCCTTCCACGCCTTGATCTAATTGGAAACCTCCGTGAGAACAGTTATTGAAATAAAACCCAATCCGCTATCCATGTTGCGTGATCCACGCCACCTCCGTCTCAGCGAGCAGCCAGGGGCAGGGGGACTACCCGGTTTGTCTCTTTCGCCATTGACTGGATCTTGCTATGCAGACATACCCTGTTGGCCAGGGAGGACCACAAACTCCCTGACAGCATCTTCCTGACTGCGAAGACCTTTGGGGCATCCGGGGACATCAACAGAGGCGCAATGTAAATGCAACGGCTTGCATTTACATCTAAAAAGCAATCACTGAAATCAAGCGACGAGGCCAAACTAATCTGGTTTCATTCCGTTTCAGATATTCGGCATCCACGAGGAAGGACGCACTGTTTGCGCAGGAATCCTGAAAGGTAATTCCTAACTTGTGTATAATGAATATTTAGCTCTGACCATTGATGTGAACGCCCATATTCAATTCCATGCCCGGATCCAGTACCCGGTGTAACTCTAGCCCCGGGGGAGACTTGGTCAGTCTTGGCACGGACAGTGCGATTGTTCCCCACAGCAGCGCGCCCGAAATAGACCAGGTATAGTAGAGGAATGTGCGACCCAAAATGTTTTGTCTCTCCGGTAAATAAAGGAAATCCTGAACCATGAAATAAGAGTCGGGTGCAAGATATTAGGTGAACACAGGTAGTGGGTGAAGCGTTTTGAATAAAAACTTATTGGCTGTAAATTAAAGGATGAAGGTTGTTCGGTGAACGATATTGGACGAAGGTTTTTGGATGGAAAATGTATGCCCCTGTCCCACTTAGGAAACCTCTGGAGGCATTGCGCCCCACCCAAGGTTTCGTGCGGTTCCCGGAGGTTCCCGGAAGTTTTTGTCAGTCTCCCTACCTGCTTCCACTACCTGCAACCTCCGGCAACCACCTGCAACCTCCGGGAACCGCACGGAAACCTTGAGTGGGGCGCAAAGTCTCCAGAGGTTTCCGTTCAGGTTTCCTAAAAGTGGGACAGGGGCATTATTGGGTGAAGGTTATAGAGTAAAGATTATTGGCGAAAAATCATTGGATGAAAGTTTATAGGGGGGAGGTTATTAGGTTAAGGCTAAAGAACGGGTGGATCTAAGTTGCTACATTCCACACCTGTCCCTGCGCTCAATGGACAGGACGGGGAACTGATCAAACGATGGTTGCACAAACTCCAAAGGGTCGAATTGGACGATGTTTAACGACAATTGTTGGACAGTCTGCCCAGCCCCTGAAATTGGTTCTCAGAGAGGTAAGTTGATGTACATTGCTGCAATGGTTCCTGTAGTCAGTCACCTTCCCCGCGACTCCAAATTTCGTGACCCACCCCTCCCCATGGGCTGCAGGCTCCAGAGATTCGCCGCCCTGTGAGAGAGGACACTTCTACACACCTCGCTGTTAGATAGATACTTGTTGGAAACAAACCTTAAACCGTACAAGCGCATGAGCGATCCGCGGGGCCGCTGACACTGCTTGGGAGAATGCAGTACCCGGTCATTGATGCATTAGTTCTAAAAGAGTCAAGAGTGTTTGATTGTCATATAGTCCGGCCACGGAACAATGAAACTCTTACCTGCAGCACCATAACAGGATTGTAAACACGGCACACATAAATAATACACAATAAACAATAATCAATAAATTCATTAAATGGATAACGAGAATATTAGTGCAAAAAGAAACCCAATGTGCTTAACACAAAGACAGTCCATGGAGATTCAGGGCTACCTTCGGCATACAGCGCGGGTCCACCATTGACACAAATACATGTGCTGAACCCTAGTGTGAAAATCGTGTTCACGGCACTCGGGGGAAATGCAGTAACCTCAGTCACACATACTCACCCACTCACCCGACACTTATGAGAGAAGTAGAGACGGAGGAGCAGATAGACGAGAAGAAAGAGCGAGAGCAGAGAGAGAGAGAGAAGAGAGAGATAGGAGAGGATATGCTCAGGAGAGATAGAGAGCGCAGAGATAGAGATATCTGAGCTAACGCGGCCTCTCTCTCTATCTCTCTCTCTCGCTCTCTCTATCTCTCTCTCTCTCTCTCTCTCTCTCTCTCTCTCTCTCTCTCTCTCTCACACACACACACACACACACACCCACTCTCTCCCGCTCTCTCTCACTCTCACATTTTTACACACTCACTCTCTCACGCTGATTTTCTCTCTCACGTTCACACTCTCACGCACTCACACTTTCACACACTCTCTCACACATTCTCTCACCCACTCTCACGCCCTCTCACACATTCGCACACATTCTCACACATTCGCACACATGCTCACACACACTCTCACGCACTCACTGACGCACTCACCAATGCAGCCTACAAAGCAACCTGAATACAGCTTCCAATGCAGCCCCCCTCGCCCACCTCCCGTCTCATTCTCGACGCCTCTGCAAAAAATTATGCTACATAATGATGAACCCAAATCAAGAAATCAGTGGTTCAAACTGAACAAACCCTGCCAAGGTTAGCGGTTCCCTGAGCGGCAGCTGAGTTAAAGTGCGAGCAATTTGTATTTAAGAGGGTATTCGATATAATAAAATATTAAACTTCACATCTAAATACCCAGGAATATGATTTTTTTCAGGAAGTAACACTGATGGACACGAAAAGGAATGAATGTTTTGCACGTTTTTATGATGGAATCTCGTGTTAAAAACTGAAGATCCCGGTGTATCAGTCTCCCGCCAATTCCCGCGGACAACTCACTCCTTGGGAGTCTGTTGTTTCCGCTCCCTATTCATGGTACGAGAGCAAGATCCCAATCTCCTTCCGGTCATCTATCACATTGGTTATCTGAAAACTCTGTACCTTCCCCAATCCATCCCTCTATTTACCCGCCTCTGTGGGACAAGTCTCCGCACCTTCTCCGTTTGCCTATGTGTCCACCACATTACAGGAAGTCTGTGGTAGCAATATGGAGAATTCGGAAGAGATTCACAAGAACTTCCTTGGAATGGAAGGCTGTAGTTATAAGGAGAGATGGGATAGGCTGTGCTTCTTCTCATAAGACATATGAACAGGCTTCGGACATTCGGCCCAACGAGTCTGCTCACTGGAACGTAGGGAGCTGAGGGGTGAGCTTTTAGAAACATATAACATTACGAGAGATGCAGATAGGATAGATAGTCAGAATCTTTTTTTTTCCAGAGCGGGGGAGTCTATAACTGGAGGGCACAAGCTTAAGACGAGAGGGAAGAAGTACAAAGGTGACTTATTCACATCGAAAGTAAGTTATCTGAAATTAGCTGCCAGACGGGATGGTAGGGGCAGATTCAATTTCAATGTTTAAAAGGTATCTGGACACGTGCTTGCATGGGAAAGGCAGAGAATGCAGACAAGTTGGATTCGTGTGGAAGGCAGCACGGCTGTGACAGGGTATAGGGATGTGGAAGGCCCCGTTTCTCCAAGGGAGAATTGGATAACTATGATTTTATGATCTATCTCGTTATTGTTAAACTGTGGATCTTTCCGTCCGTTTCAAGGTTGTTTTGCTGCTAATGAAAACGTAGTGTCTCTGCCATTCATCTAAAATCTAACGTGGCAAAACCAATCCAACTGCTTTTCCTCCACCCGCATCCTCATGGTGAAGTCTCAATTCTATGCACAAGGCGTAGTTTTCTTTTAGATATTAGGATGATGGAGGCGATTGATAAAATAAAAAAACAGCAACGCACAAACGTGGCGTTTCTCCCGCATGGGGGGTAGACAACACCAACACCCTTTCCCGGCAATGTTCAGCCATGCGATATTTCATCTGCACAGTCGAAATATTTAAACTTTGCAACGTTTCAAGCTGCAACGTTGAAAAGGCAACATGCAGATTTTGCAATATTCACAACTGCAATATTGGAGTAATTTCCAGACTGTGCAATATTCAAATTCTGCAACGCTCAGGCTGTAAACAGATCTAACTGCACCAGAGTGAAATTTGTCACTCCTCCTCTGCGATATTCATTCTCGGTATCGTTGGGACAGCAATGTCCAAGCCTGGCAATATTCAGATTTTGAAATGTTCACATTATTTCATATTCCTCTGCAATATGCCACTCCCGCTCATGTCCTGGAATATTCAGCCTTTCAAAAGCCCAAATTTCCTGCCATCTCCTCCATCTCTTCAACCTCGCCGCTCAATCTCTTCAGCATCACCGGCCTTTGATTTCTCAACATCAAATTAACACTGGCAGATTAAAACCTGCTCTGTCGTGCCAACGGCTCGACGTCACCAAGCTGTGCCTTTACAATGTGTTTCAGAAGGAACTGCAGATGCTGGGAAATCGAAAGGTACACAAAAATGCTGGAGAAACTCAGCGGGTGCAGCAGCATCTATGGAGCGAAGGAGATAGGCAACGTTTCGTTGCCTATCTCCTTCGCTCCATAGATGCTGCTGCACCCGCTGAGTTTCTCCAACATTTTTGTGTACCTTGTGCCTTTGCAATGTTATGCCGAACGTTGAACCGTTTCGTGGTGAAACTGCGCCACGATGACTTTGCACCTTGGCTCTGAGTGAAATTTGTTTTGTTTTTTTGTGTGAAATGGACATTTCCTGGTTGGCAGTGAGTGACTTCATCCTCCTGCCGTTTTAATCGTGGTTGACTTCAATTATATAAAATAGGGCACGAAATATTATTCATTGGGTGAATCGTATCCATAGTCGTTTGTTCCGTTTTGAAACAAATTATACATGGATACTGTGATGATAATTGCACTCAGTTTATAATAAGCCCATTATGTGGTGTTATACAGCTGATGGCATAGTTTTAAATCCATGTGGAAAAAAATATAATCCCTTGATTTTCTAACAAAACAACTTGTTTCAGAATGTGCAAACCATTCATATCAATTGTATTTATTTTAAACGTTGTTTTACGTGGATTCTAATTCAAGAATTGTATTTAAGAATTACATATCACAATACGCCACCAATATTCCATTTATAAACATATTAATTTTCGCAAGGCCAAAGCATAGTAAAATCTGCATTGCAGATGAATATTAATTCAGATGCTTGCACTGTTCCTGTTTCCACATCATTTTATCTTCAGTAAGTAGTATAATGCTCTGTTGCTTATGTAGAAATATTTGTTACACTGCTTCAAGAAATGTAGCCAGGCCTGATCAACCCATTAGGTTGTAGAAGATGAGTACAGAAAAAAATCCGACTTTAAATATAATGTTGGTTGTCTTTTTGTTCGGAACCGCGTGTGTTGACTGTGGTTACAGTATCTATGGTTACTGAAATTAATATTTCTGCATGCCCCCGCGCAATGTTAAAGGCAGCAGACGGAGGCCGAGAGATTCAACGTGACTACTGCAGGGGTTAGGCAGCAGAGAGACTGATATTATTAGAGCCCTCGACTGTCTATATGTAAGATATTGTAATAAGTACTTAATCTTGTGGTATGTGTGTGAGCCTATATATATACACACACACGTCAAAATATTACATACTCTTACTATATATATATGTCTCTCTCTAATATATATAATATATATATGCGTGTGTATGTGTGTGTATATATATATATATATATATATTGAATTTTATCTTATATAAAATATATATATTAAATAATTAGTGACTGGACCGGCGAAATTTAAATGAGCCAAGCATTGTACAAAGCTGTTTTTTTTGGTCGTGGGTACTTTTAAGTAAAGCAGTGTTAACTTCATTGAAAAAGTGCTCACTGAATTAGTTTTATTCGTTTTCCATTATATTTTTAGCCTGGCGCAACAGATTCGGTATAAAGGTGCCCTCCCATTAAGAGTGAAACGTACAATCGAAGCAGTCATCACAAAATCACTGGCATTCATGTATACAGACTAACACGCCAGCCTCAGTCACACGCTCTCTCTGCCACACATACACACAAACACCAATATGCATACATGTAATGTACCTACATGTAATGTACATTCATGCCATCACACACACACGCACGCACGCACACACACCATCACAATTTGTGCTTTCAATTCCACTCACACAAAATGTAGCACACATATAATCACAAAGTCACCTGTGTTAACACGCACCTTTCACCTCGCATACATTCGCAGTCTTTACAAGACAATGCCAAGACAAGAGAAGTAATTCAGAATTGGGGAGACACACAAATATCAAAATAAAACAGACACAATCTCCCCTCTCGTACGATTTTTTTCTCATGAGCTTGTTTTTGTATTTTAATAAATAACAAGATAAGAGAGAAGAGTAAGGTGACAGAGTAAGATGGCTTCTCAGTTAAAAGAAAATATTGTTAGTGTAAATTAAGCTTTTTATGTGGAGAATTGTACAAAACAGAAATGGCTGGACGTTAGCGTCAGGTAGGTAATCACCTGAGAGAACAATACAAGATAGATTCCCGTCCAGGATCTGTCGAGTAATCGTTTTTTCCTCTTTTAATTTTAATGTTAATTTACAAATACATTTTTAAAAATCCACTTGCATGGTTCTTGGTGATGGAAATCTGACCCCGTTTCGAAGTTGTAGAAACAATGAGACACAGAAGGGGTTGGGAATGGGACGGAGGGAGTGAGAGCGAGGGGAGGGGAGAAAGGGTATAAGAAAACGGAGAGGGTAGAGAGAGTGAGGAGGAGAGAGAGAGGAGGGGGGGGTGAGGAAAGGGGGTGCGGCGGAGGGGTAGGGGAGGGGGGAGAGAGATAAAAGGGTTTGGTGATAAGGGGCGGGTGAGTGGGGGAGAGTAGAGAACGGGAGAGAGGGAGGGGAGGGTGGGGACGGGGTAGGGGTGGTGTGGAGGGAGGGAGAGCGTGGAGGGAGGGAGAGGAGGGGTGGATGTGGGTCTGTACTGGACTAGTTATGCGGCCGTGTGGTCAGCGCCATGCCGACCATCACATGCCCCAAATTCCACTTGGACCTGGAGTCGCTGAATCAGACCAGCGGCGATCTGGACAAATTGACTAAATTGTATTTACTTACATCCTTTATTTTTATCTCAATGTACTAACATTTCCACCTGTTTATTCAAGATGCAATGGGTGTTACATGGTCAAAGGTCCCGAAACGGAACAATGAAACTCTTACTTACAGCAGCATGACAGATATGTGAGCATAGTACTCTGTAAACCTCATAGTAAATAACAAAACATATATATTTTTAACCAATTTACTGTTCACACATGCTTTTATCATTTGCAAATCTATTCTCTGCCTCTACTTCCACGTGGCCGCGTAGGCTGGTGGATGTTTTCTTGTGGTTGGGCAGCCTTGCTCTACAATTACAGACTGCGCACAGCATCGTGCTAGCGGCCACTCTGCCCTGTAGCTACTGTGGGCCAATGTCCCCACAGCCCCACGCCCACACGCCCACACAGTGACAATTGGAGCCACTTCACAATCTCCAGTATTCGTGCACAAGGCAGTCCAGTGATGACACACACCCACGGAGGCAGCATTTCAAGCATGAAGATCCCTCGGAGTGAGTAGACTGTGCGGTTACAGAGTCCAGACAAAGGCTGTTCCAACTCCCGCTCAAGGTACATTCTGTTT
>NC_045984.1:21178282-21262217 GCF_010909765.2 Amblyraja radiata
TCCTCGTTCAGCAGTCTCATGGCCTGGGGGAAAGAAACTCCTCCTCATTCTCTCACGTGTTGGCCCTGTAGCAGACGGTACACCATTTCCCTGAGGGCAGCAGGAAAACAGTCTGTTGTTGGGTGAGTGTGGTCCTGATAATCTCCTTGGCTCTTGACCTGCAGCGCTTGGTGTAAATGTCTTGCAGGTTGGGAAGGGTTGTTTTGATTGGACCGCTCAGCTGAGCGAACCACCCTCCTCAGAGCCAGTTGGTCCCTCTTGGTGGTGTTCCACTCCAGGTGATGATGCCTCCCACTCAGGATGCTCTCCACAGTATGGGTGTAGAAATTCTTGAGCACCCTGAGGGGAGCTTGAAGTCCTCAGCCGTCCTGAGATGGTAAGACGCTGGGGTGGCCTTCTTTACCAGGCCTGCTGAGGTGGTGTGTGACCTGTCAGGTCCTGGGAGATGTGTATGCTGAGGTACCTGAAGCTCTCCACCCTCTCCATCCTGGCCCCGTTTAATGCTGAGGGGGAGGAAGCTCCTCTGCTGCTTCCTGGAGAAGTCCACTATGAGCTCCTTGGTATTGGAGGTGTTCAGCTCAGGTTATTCACCCTACACCAGTTTGCCAGGTGGATGATTTCAGAGTGGTAGGCTGCCTCATCATTGTTTGAGATTAGCCTACCACTGCTGTGTCATCGGCAAACTTGACTATGATGTTAGAGTCTGAGATGGCCTTGCAGTCGTGGGTGTAGAGAGAATACAGCAGAGGGCTCAGCACACAGCCCTGGGGGGCCCCAGTGTTGAGGGTGAGGGAGGATGACATGTGATGGCCCACACATTCTAATTGAGTCAGAATGAGAAATAAAAAGGTCTGTGAGCTGAGGGCAAGAAAATGGTGTTACAATGAGACATAAAATGGGGATGAATAAGTACTATATCAGCAGAAAACTAATTGGTAAACTCTCTCACCTCATTTGCAATCATGGTTGCTGTTTCTGAAGGGTTTGCTTGAATTTCTTCAATAGACAGATTGTCAACAATGAAAGTCACGTTGCATTTAATGGTATATGTTACCTCGGTTGGAACTGGAACTGTGAAATAGAGTAAGCAATTCAGCATGTTATGAGTACCACGATTTTCAAATAGTTTAAAAACTGTTTCCCAGGACTGGAATTCAATAGAGTTTAAGCAACAGATGGAGAAGAACAAATGTAACGTAAGACAATTGTTTCATGCATTTGATACAAACTCACCATTGACATTGTGCTGTACATTGAAATCTGAAAACAAACAGAGAAATATAGGTAGAATTTAAATCTTCAAGTTTAGGCAACCTTTAAAAACCCACCAACCACAACAACAACTTGGCATGCACCTAGTAAACTCCTCCCCCTTGCCCTCCATCTACATTCCTTTTTCTGGCTTCAAATTTGCAACACTTCAATCCTTTTCCCTCACACATTATGTTTTTTCGTCTCTGGCCTTTGTCTAACCTTCTGCGTATCTAAACTCCACTTCACCTGTGTCCACCTATTAATGACGTGCTTTGTACTGCCTCCCTTCTCTTACAGCTTTCTTCTTCTCCCCCCACCACCCCACAATCCGTCTGAAGAAGGATCTTGAGCTGAAATGTCACCCATTCACGTTCTCCAGTGATGCTGCCTGACCCGCTGAGTTACTCTAGCACTTTGTTTCTTCTAAAAAAGCATGTAACTTTTTAATGGGGTTTTTATTTTACCTCACCTTGAACATTTATCAGGAAGAAAACCCTTTTGTGAGTGGGTCTTACCAGTGAGGCAGTGTGTTTGTGCAAAGGCAGGCTCCGAAGAGCAAGAATGTGAATTAATTTACGGTTGGCTTTCTCAGATCCTATAGGATATCATACCTGGTTGTCCCTGATCTAAATATGTAAATACCAAAGAACTTGACTATAAATCAATAGTTACCGTAGATTGGACAAATACAATATTAAGAGAAACACCAAGGAATATTTTGATAAGTACCTTCTACATAGAGGCTGTAGCTTTGCAGTTCGTATGGCCCCAGTGCGGAAATGCCAACGGTCTTCTCGCTAAATACATCATAAACATCTTCTCGGCTGATGGGTTCCATGGTGGATACATTTTGGAATAAACATTTAGCTGTCACTCTGGTGCTGTTAACCATTTCCTCTCTGCGAAAAAGCAAAAGTCATTTGTGATAAGTGCAAAATAATTTAGTGCAAAGTTGTTTGCAATGCCAGCAAGAGCACAGCTGAAATGTTGCCGTGGCTCATTACTGGTGTCTAAGCAATGGTCAGAGAAATCCGACTCTCAATTTGTCCGTCTCCAGCCCATCTTCAACCACGATGTGGCTTCCCATTCTAGGGCATCCATGATGTTGTCTTTCTAGTGTAAATATAAATTAACCTTGGCTGTTTTAGATGGATCCCTCACCCAAGTCTCCCCTAGATCTGCTCTCACACCACCCTCACCCAGACGGAACAAGGATAGAGTTCCCCCCATCCTTAGTTTACACCCCACCTGTCACTAACTCCACCTACCGCATTTGCTGCACCTTATGTGTTGTCCTATACGTTAGCAAGACCAAACAGTATCCAGGTGACTTTTTCGCCAAACATGTGCAGTCATCTAAGGTCTGCTGGAAATCCTTGTTCATAAACAATTTAACTCCCTTTCCATTCCCAAACCAATCTGTCTGTCCTGGGCCTCATCCATTGCAGAGTGAGGCCACACTCAAACTGGAGGAACAGCACCTCATATTTCGAAGAGTAGCTTAGAGCCTTATGTGTCTGTCCCACTTAAGCGATATTTTCGGTGACTGCCGGCGACTGTCATAGTCGTAGCAGGTCACCGAAAAACCGGCAACTGTACCCCCCTACGACAAAACTTTGCCTCGCCAGCGTCTACAGAATTGCTGCCTGACTCACTAGGAGACTCTAGTACATTGTACCTTTTTCTGGTAGAATTTATATTAATTCTACATATTTGTGGGAAATTTGTTTTTGAGATTAATGCGTTTGCAAATTAGTATTATTGAGCGTTAACTATTGGAAATTAAAGGATGCGGTTTTTATCATTTAATAGGAAAGTTATTTTGAGTTACCTGAAGGATTCCACAACACATGTCAAGAATGTAGCATTGACATTGCTATTTTTGAACAGGTCGATGAGCTGAAAGCAGTAACAATAATTGAGTCAGAATGAGAAATAAAAAGGGTACGATGAAGTAAAACATCATCAGTAAACTAACTTGTAAAAAACTCTCTCACCTCAGATCCAATCATGGTTGCTGTTTGTGATGGGGTGTCTTGAATTTCGTCAATAGACAGGTTGTCAACAATGAATGTCACGTTGTAACTAGTGGGATTTGATTCCTCGACTGGAACTGTGGAAATAGAGGAATTAATTTAGCATGTTGCAAGTACCACGATATTTCAATAGTTTAACAACTGTTTCCCTGTAATGGAATTAGTCGCAGCTGAGCAACAGATCAAAAAGAACAAATGTGATCTGAGGCAATTGTTTGATGCATTTGAGTGAAATGCTGCACAAGATGTCGACTGGAAAATTTGTGGGTTGTATCTTGCTTTGGCCGAGAAATCAGATTCAAAAATGCTTTTGTTAAAAAAAAACCTTGCGAACAGCACAGAAAGATTTCAATTCATTCATTTCTCAACCAAGATTGTATTTGTGAATAAAGGGCAAGGCATCATTTCACGAGTTTCAACAAATATTCTTGCAGAATATGGGTGCTGGATGTGTCATGTAAGCAGTGAACAAGCAAAGTAACCCGGAACAATTCAATGGAAGCCCAAACTCACCAATGACAATGGGCTGCACTGTGTAACCTGGAAGCAAAGAAAGAAACATAGGCAGTTTACAACCAACAGGATCAACTTTGAGTTTTCCAATTTTAAGTATCCTCGAACAAATTGCACCCTTCCCCACGTCCCTCTCCTGTGCCCCAACTGGACTCGCATCAATTTTTCCTCTCTTTAAGTCTCTTTAAGACTTTAAGATTCACTTTCCCAAAGCCCATTGGACATCAAACCTGATCCTCCTGGATCTGAATATGTAATTACCAAACGTCTTGACTCCGTCAACACCAACGGTAGATTGCAGGAAATAGAATACATAGAAAAAGTTGAGGATTATTTTGATAAGTACCATCAACATAGAGGCTGTCAATTTGAAATGGATATTGTCCCAGAGTGGTCATCTTATAGGCCCTCTCTCTAAATACATCATAAACCACTTCTTGCTTGATGGGTTCCATGGTGGACACATTTTGGAATGAACAATCAGCTGTAACTCTGGTGCTGTTAGCCATGACCTCTCTGCAATAAAGCAAAAGACATTTATAAAAATAATTTAGTGCAAAGTAGTTACAATGTTAGAAAGAGCACAGCTGAAATGTTGCTGTAGCTTTTTACAGGGGTAGAAGTAATTGTCAGAGAAATCCAATACTCAGTTTATTCATCTCCACCGCATCTGTTTCCACGATGCTTTCCCATTCTAGGCATCTGACACGTCCTTTTTTTTACTAGCCGTGGATTACCCTGTGCTGTCTCAGATGGATCCCTCACCCACGTCTCCTGAAGTTCTGCTCTTGCATCCCTCTCACCAAGACTGTCCAAGGAGAGAGTGCCCCTCATTCTTAGATTTCACACAACAGTCTCTAAACCCATCTCCTGCATTTGCTGCTCTAGATGTCGTCCCCTTTACATCGGCAAGTCCAAGCATCGTCTAGGCGACCATTGTTATCTGAACACGTGCAGGGTCGACTAAGGTCTGCTGGGTTTCCCGGTTGCAAAACATTTTAACTCCCCTTCCCATTCCCATAACGATGTGTCTGGGTCGAGACTCATCGATAGCCAGAGGGAGACCACATTTAAGCTGAAGGAAAATCACCTCATAATCTGATGTGTAGGTTTGGAGTCTAACAATATGAATAATTTTACGTGACAACCTACAAACTAACTGTATGAACAATGAGTTGTTCAATTTTACATGTCAACCTACAAATGCCCCCCTTCCCCATCATTTCCCCCGACTCTCCCCTGTGCTATACCTGAATATGCACCAATTTTCCGCTTTACCTTCCCCCCTCCCCTCTCTCCATTCTCCCCTTCCAATATGCTTCCTCAACTTTCATAATTAATTTGACTTCAATGCCTAATTCCCTGTATGGAACCTTTTGTCTTTTCATGTCTGGAGATTTCAGCAACCATTTGCCAATCAACTGCACCCTCCCCATCACTTGTATCCTCGCATCACTTGCCACACGTTGTCATCCCCTTTCCACCTCTCTGGCAGCTTTCTCACCTCGACTGCAATCAGTCTGATGAAGGGCCCAACCCAAAATTCTGCCAAGCCATGTTCTTCAGATATGCTGACTGACCCATTGAGATACTCGAGCACATCATAGAAACATAGAAACATAGAAAATAGGTGCAGGGGGAGGCCATTCGGCTCTTTGAGCCAGCACCGCCATTCATTGTGATCATGGCTGATCGTCCCCAATCAATAACCCGTTGTGGTCACTATCTCACTTCTTTAGTGAAGTTTGCTCTTTTTCCTGAAATTGCCATTTCGGTAATAGTGACTTCAGTTGAAAGATTTTTTATCCTATTTGGTCGACTCAAGCCTAGTTACTGGTGAATCCTGAAGATAGATGCGGGACAGGCCGCATCTCTGAATAGAAGGAATGGGAGATGTTTCCCATCCTTCTATCCTTCTTTCCAGAGATGCTGCCTGTCCCACTGAGTAACTCCCACATTTTGCATCTATCTTCGGTGTAAACCAGCACCTAAGTTCCTTCCAACACATGTCACCTCCTGGTGAATCCCGGCACCTACCCTTGCTATGATCACCAGACAGCTGCCAGGGTTGAAGACAGAGTTCATCTGTCTCTCTGCATCGTGTCTTTTTCTGTTAGAATTTATATTGACTTTGCACTGATATTTGTAGGAAATGGGTTTATGAGATAATCATCTTTTCCATTTGGAATCACCGTGCATTAACAATTTGGTGACAAAGGAAACTCAATTTTCATGATTTAATCGGAAAGTTATTGTGAGTTACCTGAATGATTTCACAGCACATTTTAAGAATGTTGCATTGATATTGCTGTTCTCAAACAGGTCTGTGAGCTGAGGGCAAGAAAAATGGTGTTAGAATGAAACATAAAAAGGGGATGAATAAGTAGTATATCAGCAGAAAACTAATTGGTAAACTCTCTCACCTCATTTGCAATCATGGTTGCTGTTTCTGAAGGGTTTGCTTCAATTTTTTCAATAGACAGATTGTCAACAATGAAAGTCACGTTGTATTCAATTGGATTTGTTACCTCGATTGGAACTGGAACTGTGGAAATAGAGTAAGCAATTTAGCATGTTGTGAGTTTCCCAGGACTGAAATTCTACAGAGTTTAAGCAACAAATTGAGAAGAACAAATGTAGCGTAAGACAATTATTTGATGCATTTGATACAAACTCACCATTGACATTGTGCTGTACATTGAAATCTGAAAACAAACAGAGAAATATAGGTAGAGCTTTAAATCTTCAAGTTTAGGCAACCTTTAAAAACCCACCAACCACAACAACAACTTGGCATGCACCTAGTAAACTCCCCCCACTTGCCCTCCATCTACTTTCCTTTTTCTGGCTTCAAATTTGCAACACTTCAATCCTTTCCCCTCACACTTTATGTTTTGTCGTCTCTGGCCTTTGTCCAACCTTCTGCGTATCTAAACTCGACCTCACCTGTGTCCACCTATTAATGACGTGCTTTGTACTGCCTCCCTTCTCTTACAGCTTTCTTCTCTCCCCACCACCCCACAATCCGTCTGAAGAAGGATCTTGAGCTGAAATGTCACCCACTCACGTTCTCCAGTGATGCTGCCTGACCCGCTGAGTTACTCTAGCACTTTGTTTCTTCTAAAAAAGCATGTAACTTTTTAATGGGGTATTTTTTTTTACCTCTCCTTGAACATTTATCAGGAAGAAAACCCTTTTTGTGAGTGGGTCATACCAGTGAGGCAGTGTGTTTGTGCAAAGGCAGGCTCCGAAGAGCAAGACTGTGAATTAATTTACGGTTTGCTTTCTCAGATCCTATAGGATATCATACCTGGTTGTCCCTCATCTAAATATGTAAATACCAAAGAACTTGACTATAAATCAATAGTTACCGTAGATTGGACAAATACAATATTAAGAGAAACACCAAGGAATATTTTGATAAGTACCATCTACATAGAGGCTGTAGCTTTGCAGTTCGTATGGCCCCAGTGTGGAAATGCCATCGGTCTTCTCGCTAAATACATCATAAACATCTTCTCGATTGATGGGTTCCATGGTGGACACATTTAGGAATAAACATTTAGCTGTCACTCTGGTGCTGCTAAGCATTTCCTCTCTGCGAAAAAGCAAAAGTCATTTGTGATAAGTGCAAAAGAATTTAGTGCAAAGTTGTTTGCAATGCCAGCAAGAGCACAGCTGAAATGTTGCTGTGGCTCATTACTGGTGTCTAAGCAATGGTCAGAGAAATCTGACTCTCAATTTGTCCGTATCCAGCCATCTTCAACCACGATGTGGCTTCCCATTCTAGGGCATCCATGATGTTGTCTTTCTAGTGTAAATATGTATTAGCCTTGGCTGTTTTAGATGGATCCCTCACCCAACTCTCCCCTAGATCTGCTCTCACACCACCCTCACCCAGACGGAACAAGGATAGAGTTCCCCCCATCCTTAGTTTACACCCCAACTGTCACTAACACCACCTAATGCATTTGCTGCACCTTATGTGGTGTCCTATACGTTAGCAAGACCAAACAGTATCAAGGTGACTTTTTCGCCAAACATGTGCAGTCATCCAAAGTCTGCTGGTAATCCTGGTTCATAAACAATTTAACTCCCTTTCCATTCCCAAACCAATCTGTCTGTCCTGGGCCTCATCCATTGCAGAGTGAGGCCACACTCAAACTGGAGGAACAGCACCTCATATTTCGAAGAGTAGCTTAGAGCCTTATGTGTCTGTCCCACTTAAGCGATATTTTCGGTGACTGCCGGCGACTGTCATAGTCGTAGCAGGTCACCGAAAAACCGGCAACTGTACCCCCCTACGACAAAACTTAGCCTCGCCAGCGTCTACAGAATTGCTGCCTGACTCACAAGGAGACTCTGGTACATTGTACCTTTTTCTGGTAGAATTTATATTAATTCTACATGATATTTGTGGGAAATTTGCTTATGAGATTAATGCGTGTGCAAATTGGAATTATTGAGCGTTAACAATTGGAAATTAAAGAATGCGGTTTTTATCATTTAATAGGAAAGTTATTTTGAGTTACCTGAAGGATTCCACAACACATGTCAAGAATGTAGCATTGACATTGCTATTTTTGAACAGGTCGGTGAGCTGAAAGCAGTAACAATAATTCAATTCAATTTCAATTCAAGTTTATTGGTCACATACTCAATTATACAGGTATAACCAGTAATGAAATGCTTAAGTGCCTGTCCACTTGTGCATGGTTCCCCACTTACACATAACCCACATAAAACAATACCCACATATAACACATACCCCATAAATATACCACATAACAAGTAGTGCTGTTACAAGCAAAGTGACAAGTGCCGCGGAACACCTGTGATGACAGCATGTTCAATCCAGTTCAGTCCCATGTGTGTGTGTTTGATGGTGGCGAGGCGGGGCGGGGCGGGGGGTTTGGGCGGGGTTGTAGGTGCTGGTGAGGTGCTAGTGAGGAGGGAGGGGAGGGTTTGGGCGTTGGGGGGCTGGGGGGGGGGGGAGGGGGGGCGGCGACACTCAGTCCTCGTTCAGCAGTCTCATGGCATGGGGAAAGAAACTCCTCCTCATTCTCTCCGTGTTGGCCCTGAGCAGCCGGTACCGTTTCCCTGAGGGCAGCAGGGAAAACAGTCTGTTGTTGGGGTGAGTGTGGTCCTGGATAATCCTCCTGGCTCTTGACCTGCAGCACTTGGTGTAAATGTCTTGCAGGTTGGGAAGGGTGGTTTTGATGGTCCGCTCAGCTGAGCGAACCACCCTCCTCAGAGCCAGTTGGTCCCTCTTGGTGGTGTTCCCACTCCAGGTGATGATGCTCCCACTCAGGATGCTCTCCACAGTATGGGTGTAGAAATTCTTGAGCACCCTGAGGGGGAGCTTGAAGTCCCTCAGCCGTCTGAGATGGTAAAGACGCTGGTTGGCCTTCTTTACCAGGCTGCTGAGGTGGTGTGACCATGTCAGGTCCTGGGAGATGTGGATGCCGAGGTACCTGAAGCTCTCCACCCTCTCCACCTGGGCCCCGTTTATGCTGAGGGGGAGGAAGCTCCTCTGCTGCTTCCTGGAGAAGTCCACTATGAGCTCCTTGGTATTGGAGGTGTTCAGCTCAGGTTATTCACCCTACACCAGTTTGCCAGGTGGATGATTTCAGAGTGGTAGGCTGCCTCATCATTGTTTGAGATTAGGCCTACCACTGCTGTGTCATCGGCAAACTTGACTATGATGTTAGAGTCTGAGATGGCCTTGCAGTCGTGGGTGTAGAGAGAATACAGCAGAGGGCTCAGCACACAGCCCTGGGGGGCCCCAGTGTTGAGGGTGAGGGAGGATGACATGTGATGGCCCACACATTCTAATTGAGTCAGAATGAGAAATAAAAATGTCTGTGAGCTGAGGGCAAGAAAATGGTGTTACAATGAGACATAAAAAGAGGATGAATAAGTACTATATCTGCAGAAAACTAATTGGTAAACTCTCTCACCTCATTTGCAATCATGGTTGCTGTTTCTGAAGGGTTTGCTTGAATTTCTTCAATAGACAGATTGTCAACAATGAAAGTCACGTTGCATTTAATGGGATTTGTTACCTCGGTTGGAACTGGAACTGTGAAACAGAGTAAGCAATTTAGCATGTTATGAGCACCACGATTTTCAAATAGTTTAAAAACTGTTTCCCAGGACTGGAATTCAACAGAGTTTAAGCAACAGATGGAGAAGAACAAATGTAGCGTAAGACAATTGTTTCATGCATTTGATACAAACTCACCATTGACATTGTGCTGTACATTGAAATCTGAAAACAAACAGAGAAATATAGGTAGAACTTTAAATCTTCAAGTTTAGGCAACCTTTAAAAACCAACCAACCACAACAACAACTTGGCATGCACCTAGTAAACTCCTCCCCCTTGCCCTCCATCTACATTCCTTTTTCTGGCTTCAAATTTGCAACAATTCAATCCTTTCCCCTCACACTTAATGTTTTTTCGTCTCTGGCCTTTGTCCAACCTTCTGCGTATCTAAACTCGACCTCACCTGTGTCCACCTATTAATGACGTGCTTTGTACTGCCTCCCTTCTCTTACAGCTTTCTTCTTCTCCCCCCACCACCCCACAATCAGTCTGAAGAAGAATCTTGAGCTGAAATGTCACCCATTCACGTTCTCCAGTGATGCTGCCTGACCCGCTGAGTTACTCTAGCACTTTATTTCTTCTAAAAAAGCATGTAACTTTTTAATGGGGTATTTTTTTTTACCTCTCCTTGAACATTTATCAGGAAGAAAACCCTTTTGTGAGTGGGTCTTACCAGTGAGGCAGTGTGTTTGTGCAAAGGCAGGCTCCGAAGAGCAAGACTGTAAATTAATTTACAGTTTGCTTTCTCAGATCGTATAGGATATCATACCTGGTTGTCCCTGATCTAAATATGTAAAAACCAAAGAACTTGACTATAAATCAATAGTTACCGTAGATTGGACAAATACAATATTAAGAGAAACACCAAGGAATATTTTGATAAGTACCGTCTACATAGAGGCTGTAGCTTTGCAGTTCGTATGGCCCCAGTGTGGAAATGCCATCGGTCTTCTCGCTAAATGCATCATAAACATCTTCTCGGTTGATGGGTTCCATGGTGGACACATTTTGGAATAAACATTTAGCTGTCACTCTGGTGCTGCTAACCATTTCCTCTCTGTGAAAAAGCAAAAGTCATTTGTGATAAGTGCAAAAGAATTTAGTGCAAAGTTGTTTGCAATGCCAGCAAGAGCACAGCTGAAATGTTGCCGTGGCTCATTACTGGTGTCTAAGCAAAGGTCAGAGAAATCCGACTCTCAATTTGTCCGTATCCAGCCATCTTCAACCACGATGTGGCTTCCCATTCTAGGGCATCCATGATGTCGTCTTTCTAGTGTAAATATGTATTAGCCTTGGCTGTTTTAGATGGATCCCTCACCCAACTCTCCCCTAGATCTGCTCTCACACCACCCTCACCCAGACGGAACAAGGATAGAGTTCCCCCCATCCTTAGTTTACACCCCAACTGTTACTAACACCACCTAATGCATTTGCTGCACCTTATGTGGTGTCCTATACGTTAGCAAGACCAAACAGTATCAAGGTGACTTTTTCGCCAAACATGTGCAGTCATCCAAAGTCTGCTGGTAATCCTGGTTCATAAACAATTTAACTCCCTTTCCCTTCCCAAACCAATCTGTCTGTCCTGGGCCTCATCCATTGCAGAGTGAGGCCACACTCAAACTGGAGGAACAGCACCTCATATTTCGAAGAGTAGCTTAGAGCCTTATGTGTCTGTCCCACTTAAGCGATATTTTCGGTGACTGCCGGCGACTGTCATAGTCGTAGCAGGTCACCGAAAAACCGGCAACTGTACCCCCCTACGACAAAACTTAGCCTCGCCAGCGTCTACAGAATTGCTGCCTGACTCACAAGGAGACTCTAGTACATTGTACCTTTTTCTGGTAGATTTTATATTAATTCTACATGATATTTGTGGGAAATTTGCTTATGAGATTAATGCATGTGCAAATTGGAATTATTGAGCGTTAACAATTGGAAATTAAAGAATGCGGTTTTTATCATTTAATAGGAAAGATATTTTGAGTTACCTGAAGGATTCCACAACACATGTCAAGAATGTAGCATTGACATTGCTATTTTTGAACAGGTCGGTGAGCTGAAAGCAGTAACAATAATTCAATTCAATTTCAATTCAAGTTTATTGGTCACATACTCAATTATACAGGTATAACCAGTAGTGAAATGCTTAAGTGCCTGTCCACTTGTGCATGGTTCCCCACTTACACATAACCCACATAAAACAATACCCACATATAACACATACCCCATAAATATACCACATAACAAGTAGTGCTGTTACAAGCAAAGTGACAAGTGCCGTGGAACACCTGTGATGGCAGCATGTTCCATCCAGTTCAGTCCCATGTGTGTGTGTTTGATGGTGGCGAGGCGGGGCGGGGCGGGGGGTTTGGGCGGGGTTGTAGGTGCTGGTGAGGTGCTGGTGAGGAGGGAGGGGAGGGTTTGGGCGTTGGGGGGCTGGGGGGGGGAGGGGGTGGGGGCGGCGACACTCAGTCCTCGTTCAGCAGTCTCATGGCCTGGGGAAAGAAACTCCTCCTCATTCTCTCCGTGTTGGCCCTGAGCAGCCGGTACCGTTTCCCTGAGGGCAGCAGGGAAAACAGTCTGTTGTTGGGGTGAGTGTGGTCCTGGATAATCCTCCTGGCTCTTGACCTGCAGCGCTTGGTGTAAATGTCTTGCAGGTTGGGAAGGGTGGTTTTGATGGTCCGCTCAGCTAAGCGAACCACCCTCCTCAGAGCCAGTTGGTCCCTCTTGGTGGTGTTCCCACTCCAGGTGATGATGCTCCCACTCAGGATGCTCTCCACAGTATGGGTGTAGAAATTCTTGAGCAACCTGAGGGGGAGCTTGAAGTCCCTCAGCCGTCTGAGATGGTAAAGACGCTGGTTGGCCTTCTTTACCAGGCTGCTGAGGTGGTGTGACCATGTCAGGTCCTGGGAGATGTGGATGCCGAGGTACCTGAAGCTCTCCACCCTCTCCACCTGGGCCCCGTTTATGCTGAGGGGGAGGAAGCTCCTCTGCTGCTTCCTGGAGAAGTCCACTATGAGCTCCTTGGTATTGGAGGTGTTCAGCTCAGGTTATTCACACTACACCAGTTTGCCAGGTGAATGATTTCAGAGTGGTAGGCTGCCTCATCATTGTTTGAGATTAGGCCTACCACTGCTGTGTCATCGGCAAACTTGACTATGATGTTAGAGTCTGAGATGGCCTTGCAGTCGTGGGTGTAGAGAGAATACAGCAGAGGGCTCAGCACACAGCCCTGGGGGCCCCAGTGTTGAGGGTGAGGGAGGATGACATGTGATGGCCCACACATTCTAATTGAGTCAGAATGAGAAATAAAAAGGTCTGTGAGCTGAGGGCAAGAAAATGGTGTTACAATGAGACATAAAAAGAGGATGAATAAGTACTATATCAGCAGAAAACTAATTGGTAAACTCTCTCACCTCATTTGCAATCATGGTTGCTGTTTCTGAAGGGTTTGCTTGAATTTCTTCAATAGACAGATTGTCAACAATGAAAGTCACGTTGCATTTAATGGGATATGTTACCTCGGTTGGAACTGGAACTGTGGAAATAGAGTAGGCAATTTAGCATGTTATGAGCACCACGATTTTCAAATAGTTTAAAAACTGTTTCCCAGGACTGGAATTCAACAGAGTTTAAGCAACAGATGGAGAAGAACAAATGTAGCGTAAGACAATTGTTTCATGCATTTGATACAAACTCACCATTGACATTGTGCTGTACATTGAAATCTGAAAACAAACAGAGAAATATAGGTAGAACTTTAAATCTTCAAGTTTAGGCAACCTTTAAAAACCCACCAACCACAACAACAACTTGGCATGCACCTAGTAAACTCCTCCCCCTTGCCCTCCATCTACATTCCTTTTTCTGGCTTCAAATTTGCAACACTTCAATCCTTTTCCCTCACACATAATGTTTTTTCGTCTCTGGCCTTTGTCTAACCTTCTGCGTATCTAAACTCGACCTCACCTGTGTCCACCTATTAATGACGTGCTTTGTACTGCCTCCCTTCTCTTACAGCTTTCTTCTCCCCCCACCACCCCACAATCTGTCTGAAGAAGGATCTTGAGCTGAAATGTCACCCATTCACGTTCTCCAGTGATGCTGCCTGACCCGCTGAGTTACTCTAGCACTTTGTTTCTTCTAAAAAAGCATGTAACTTTTTAATGGGGTATTTTTTTTTACCTCTCCTTGAACATTTATCAGGAAGAAAACCCTTTTGTGAGTGGGTCTCACCAGTGAGGCAGTGTGTTTGTGCAAAGGCAGGCTCCGAAGAGCAAGACTGTAAATTAATTTACAGTTTGCTTTCTCAGATCGTATAGGATATCATACCTGGTTGTCCCTGATCTAAATATGTAAATACCAAAGAACTTGACTATAAATCAATAGTTACCGTAGATTGGACAAATACAATATTAAGAGAAACACCAAGGAATATTTTGATAAGTACCGTCTACATAGAGGCTGTAGCTTTGCAGTTCGTATAGCCCCAGTGCGGAAATGCCAACGGTCTTCTCGCTAAATACATCATAAACATCTTCTCGGTTGATGGGTTCCATGGTGGACACATTTTGGAATAAACATTTAGCTGTCACTCTGGTGCTGTTAACCATTTCCTCTCTGCGAAAAAGCAAAAGTAATTTGTGATAAGTGCAAAAGAATTTAGTGCAAAGTTGTTTGCAATGCCAGCAAGAGCACAGCTGAAATGTTGCCGTGGCTCATTACTGGTGTCTAAGCAATGGTCAGAGAAATCCGACTCTCAATTTGTCCGTATCCAGCCATCTTCAACCACGATGTGGCTTCCCATTCTAGGGCATCCATGATGTCGTCTTTCTAGTGTAAATATGTATTAGCCTTGGCTGTTTTAGATGGATCCCTCACCCAAGTCTCCCCTAGATCTGCTCTCACACCACCCTCACCCAGACGGAACAAGGATAGAGTTTCCCCCATCCTTAGTTTACACCCCACCTGTCACTAACTCCACCTACCGCATTTGCTGCACCTTATGTGTTGTCCTATACGTTAGCAAGACCAAACAGTATCCAGGTGAGTTTTTCGCCAAACATGTGCAGTCATCTAAGGTCTGCTGGAAATCCTTGTTCATAAACAATTTAACTCCCTTTCCATTCGCAAACCAATCTGTCTGTCCTGGGCCTCATCCATTGCAGAGTGAGGCCACACTCAAACTGGAGGAACAGCACCTCATATTTCGAAGAGTAGCTTAGAGCCTTATGTGTCTGTCCCACTTAAGCGATATTTCGGTGACTGCCGGCGACTGCCATAGTCGTAGCAGGTCACCGAAAAACCGGCAACTGTACCCCCCTACGACAAAACTTTGCCTCGCCTGCGTCTACAGAATTGCTGCCTGACTCACTAGGAGACTCTAGTACATTGTACCTTTTTCTGGTAGAATTTATATTAATTCTACATGATATTTGTGAGAAATTTGTTTTTGAGATTAATGCGTTTGCAAATTGGAATTATTGAGCGTTAACTATTGGAAATTAAAGGATGCGGTTTTTATCATTTAATAGGAAAGTTATTTTGAGTTACCTGAAGGATTCCACAACACATGTCAAGAATGTAGCATTGACATTGCTATTTTTGAACAGGTCGATGAGCTGAAAGCAGTAACAATAATTGAGTCAGAATGAGAAATAAAAAGGGTACGATGAAGTAAAACATCATCAGTAAACTAACTTGTAAAAAACTCTCTCACCTCAGATCCAATCATGGTTGCTGTTTGTGATGGGGTGTCTTGAATTTCGTCAATAGACAGGTTGTCAACAATGAATGTCACGTTGTAACTAGTGGGATTTGATTCCTCGACTGGAACTGTGGAAATAGAGGAATTAATTTAGCATGTTGCAAGTACCACGATATTTCAATAGTTTAACAACTGTTTCCCTGTAATGGAATTAGTCGCAGCTGAGCAACAGATCAAAAAGAACAAATGTGATCTGAGGCAATTGTTTGATGCATTTGAGTGAAATGCTGCACAAGATGTCGACTGGAAATTTTGTGGGTTGTATCTTGCTTTGGCCGAGAAATCAGATTCAAAAATGCTTTTGTTAAAAAAAAACCTTGCGAACAGCACAGAAAGTTTTCAATTCATTCATTTCTCAACCAAGATTGTATTTGTGAATAAAGGGCAAGGCATCATTTCACGAGTTTCAACAAATATTCTTGCAGAATATGGGTGCTGGATGTGTCATGTAAGCAGTGAACAAGCAAAGTAACCCGGAACAATTCAATGGAAGCCCAAACTCACCAATGACAATGGGCTGCACTGTGTAACCTGGAAGCAAAGAAAGAAACATAGGCAGTTTACAACCAACAGGATCAACTTTGAGTTTTACAATTTTAAGTATCCTCGAACAAATTGCACCCTTCCCCATGTCCCTCTCCTGTGCCCCAACTGGACTCGCATCAATTTTTCCTCTCTTTAAGTCTCTTTAAGACTTTAAGATTCACTTTCCCAAAGCCCATTGGACATCAAACCTGATCCTCCTGGATCTGAATATGTAATTACCAAAGGTCTTGACTCCGTCAACACCAACGGTAGATTGCAGGAAATAGAATACATAGAAAAAGTTGAGGATTATTTTGATAAGTACCATCAACATAGAGGCTGTCAATTTGAAATGGATATTGTCCCAGAGTGGTCATCTTATAGGCCCTCTCTCTAAATACATCATAAACCACTTCTTGCTTGATGGGTTCCATGGTGGACACATTTTGGAATGAACAATCAGCTGTAACTCTGGTGCTGTTAGCCATGACCTCTCTGCAAAAAAGCAAAAGACATTTATAAAAATAATTTAGTGCAAAGTAGTTACAATTTTAGAAAGAGCACACCTGAAATGTTGCTGTAGCTTTTTACAGGGGTAGAAGTAATTATCAGTGAAATCCAATACTCAGTTTATTCATCTCCACCGCATCTGTTTCCACGATGCTTTCCCATTCTATGCATCTGACACGTCTTTTTTTTACTAGCCGTGGATTACCCTGTGCTGTCTCAGATGGATCCCTCACCCACGTCTCCTGAAGTTCTGCTCTTGCAACCCTCTCACCCAGACTGTCCAAGGAGAGAGTGCCCCTCATTCTTAGATTTCACACAACAGTCTCTAAACCCATCTCCTGCATTTGCTGCTCTAGATGTCGTCCCCTTTACATCGGCAAGTCCAAGCATCGTCTAGGTGACCATTGTTATCCGAACACGTGCAGGGTCGACTAAGGTCTGCTGGGTTTCCCGGTTGCAAAACATTTTAACTCCCCTTCCCATTCCCATAACGACGTGTCTGGGTCGAGACTCATCGATAGCCAGAGGGAGACCACATTTAAGCTGAAGGAAAATCACCTCATAATCTGATGTGTAGGTTTGGAGTCTAACAATATGAATAATTTTACGTGACAACCTACAAACTAATTGTATGAACAATGAGTTGTTCAATTTTACATGTCAACCTACAAATGCCCCCCTTCCCCATCATTTCCCCCGACTCTCCCCTGTGCTACACCTGAATATGCACCAATTTTCCGCTTTCCCTTCCCCCCCTCCCCTCTCTCCATTCTCCCCTTCCACTATGCTTCCTCAACTTTCATAATTAATTTGACTTCAATGCCTAATTCCCTGTATTGAACCTTTTGTCTTTTCATGTCTGGAGATTTCAGCAACCATTTGCCAATCAACTGCACCCTCCCCATCACTTGTATCCTCGCATCACTTGCCACACGTTGTCATCCCCTTTCCACCTCTCTGGCAGCTTTCTCACCTCGACTGCAATCAGTCTGAAGAAAGGCCCAACCCAAAACTCTGCCAAGCCATGTTCTTCAGATATGCTGACTGACCCGCTGAGATATTCGAGCACATCATAGAAACATAGAAAATATGTGCAGGGGGAGGCCATTCGGCTCTTTGAGCCGGCACCGCCATTCATTGTGATCATGGCTGATCGTCCCCAATCAATAACCCGTTGTGGTCACTATCTCACTTCTTTTGTGAAGTTTGCTCTTTTTCCTGAAATTGCCATTTCGGTAATAGTGACTTCAGTTGAAAGATTTTTTATCCTATTTGGTCGACTCAAGCCTAGTTACTGGTGAATCCTGAAGATAGATGCGGGACAGGCCGCATCTCTGAATAGAAGGAATGGGAGATGTTTCCCATCCTTCTATCCTTCTTTCCAGAGATGCTGCCTGTCCCACTGAGTAACTCCCACATTTTGCATCTATCTTCGGTGTAAACCAGCACCTAAGTTCCTTCCAACACATTTCACCTCCTGGTGAATCCTGGCACCTACCCTTGCTATGATCACCAGACAGCTGCCAGGGTTGAAGACAGAGTTCATCTGTCTCTCTGCATCGTCTCTTTTTCTGTTAGAATTTATATTGACTTTGCACTGATATTTGTAGGAAATGGGTTTATGAGATAATCATCTTTTCCATTTGGAATCACCGTGCATTAACAATTTGGTGACAAAGGAAACGCAATTTTCATGATTTAATCGGAAAGTTATTGTGAGTTACCTGAATGATTTCACAGCACATTTTAAGAATGTTGCATTGATATTGCTGTTCTCAAACAGGTCTGTGAGCTGAGGGCAAGAAAAATGGTGTTAGAATGAAACATAAAAAGGGGATGAATAAGTAGTATATCAGCAGAAAACTAATTGGTAAACTCTCTCACCTCATTTGCAATCATGGTTGCTGTTTCTGAAGGGTTTGCTTCAATTTTTTCAATAGACAGATTGTCAACAATGAAAGTCACGTTGTATTCAATTGGATTTGTTACCTCGATTGGACCTGCAACTGTGGAAATAGAGTAAGCAATTTAGCATGTTGTGAGTTTCCCAAGACTGAAATTCTACAGAGTTTAAGCAACAAATTGAGAAGAACAAATGTAGCGTAAGACAATTATTTCATGCATTTGATACAAACTCACCATTGACATTGTGCTGTACATTGAAATAGTGGAAATAGAGGAATTAATTTAGCATGTCGCAAGTACCACGATATTTCAATAGTTTAACAACTGTTTCCCTGTAATGGAATTAGTCGCAGCTGAGCAACAGATCAAAAAGAACAAATGTGATCTGAGGCAATTGTTTGATGCATTTGAGTGAAATGCTGCACAAGATGTCGACTGGAAAATTTGTGGGTTGTATCTTGCTTTGGCCGAGAAATCAGATTCAAAAATGCTTTTGTTAAAAAAAAACCTTGCGAACAGCACAGAAAGTTTTCAATTCATTCATTTCTCAACCAAGATTGTATTTGTGAATAAAGGGCAAGGCATCATTTCACGAGTTTCAACAAATATTCTTGCAGAATATGGGTGCTGGATGTGTCATGTAAGCAGTGAACAAGCAAAGTAACCCGGAACAATTCAATGGAAGCCCAAACTCACCAATGACAATGGGCTGCACTGTGTAACCTGGAAGCAAAGAAAGAAACATAGGCAGTTTACAACCAACAGGATCAACTTTGAGTTTTACAATTTTAAGTATCCTCGAACAAATTGCACCCTTCCCCATGTCCCTCTCCTGTGCCCCAACTGGACTTGCATCAATTTTTCCTCTCTTTAAGTCTCTTTAAGACTTTAAGATTCACTTTCCCAAAGCCCATTGGACATCAAACCTGATCCTCCTGGATCTGAATATGTAATTACCAAAGGTCTTGACTCCGTCAACACCAACGGTAGATTGCAGGAAATAGAATACATAGAAAAAGTTGAGGATTATTTTGATAAGTACCATCAACATAGAGGCTGTCAATTTGAAATGGATATTGTCCCAGAGTGGTCATCTTATAGGTCCTCTCTCTAAATACATCATAAACCATTTCTTGCTTGATGGGTTTCATGGTGGACACATTTTGGAATGAACAATCAGCTGTAACTCTGGTGCTGTTAGCCATGACCTCTCTGCAATAAAGCAAAAGACATTTATAAAAATAATTTAGTGCAAAGTAGTTACAATTTTAGAAAGAGCACACCTGAAATGTTGCTGTAGCTTTTTACAGGGGTAGAAGTAATTGTCAGTGAAATCCAATACTCAGTTTTTTCATCTCCACCGCATCTGTTTCCATGATGCTTTCCCATTCTAGGCATCTGACACGTCCTTTTTTTTACTAGCCGTGGATTACCCTGTGCTGTCTCAGATGGATCCCTCACCCACGTCTCCTGAAGTTCTGCTCTTGCATCCCTCTCACCCAGACTGTCCAAGGAGAGAGTGCCCCTCATTCTTAGATTTCACACAACAGTCTCTAAACCCATCTCCTGCATTTGCTGCTCTAGATGTCGTCCCCTTTACATCGGCAAGTCCAAGCATCGTCTAGGTGACCATTGTTATCCGAACACATGCAGGGTCGACCAAGGTCTGCTGGGTTTCCCGGTTGCAAAACATTTTAACTCCCCTTCCCATTCCCATAACGACGTGTCTGGGTCGAGACTCATCGATAGCCAGAGACCACATTTAAGCTGGAGGAAAATCACCTCATAATCTGATGTGTAGGTTTGGAGTCTAACAATATGAATAATTTTACGTGACAACCTACAAACTAATTGTATGAACAATGAGTTGTTCAATTTTACATGTCAACCTACAAATGCCCCCCTTCCCCATCATTTCCCCCGACTCTCCCCTGTGCTACACCTGAATATGCACCAATTTTCTGCTTTCCCTTCCCCCCCTCCCCTCTCTCCATTCTCCCCTTCCACTATGCTTCCTCAACTTTCATAATTAATTTGACTTCAATGCCTAATTCCCTGTATTGAACCTTTTGTCTTTTCATGTCTGGAGATTTCAGCAACCATTTGCCAATCAACTGCACCCTCCCCATCACTTGTATCCTCGCATCACTTGCCACACGTTGTCATCCCCTTTCCACCTCTCTGGCAGCTTTCTCACCTCGACTGCAATCAGTCTGAAGAAAGGCCCAACCCAAAACTCTGCCAAGCCATGTTCTTCAGATATGCCAACTGACCCGCTGAGATACTCGAGCACATCATAGAAACATAGAAACATAGAAAATATGTGCAGGGGGAGGCCATTCGGCTCTTTGAGCCGGCACCGCCATTCATTGTGATCATGGCTGATCGTCCCCAATCAATAACCCGTTGTGGTCACTATCTCACTTCTTTTGTGAAGTTTGCTCTTTTTCCTGAAATTGCCATTTCGGTAATAGTGACTTCAGTTGAAAGATTTTTTATCCTATTTGGTCGACTCAAGCCTAGTTACTGGTGAATCCTGAAGATAGATGCGGGACAGGCCGCATCTCTGAATAGAAGGAATGGGAGATGTTTCCCATCCTTCTATCCTTCTTTCCAGAGATGCTGCCTGTCCCACTGAGTAACTCCCACATTTTGCGTCTATCTTCGGTGTAAACCAGCACCTAAGTTCCTTCCAACACATTTCACCTCCTGGTGAATCCCGGCACCTACCCTTGCTATGATCACCAGACAGCTGCCAGGGTTGAAGACAGAGTTCATATGTCTCTCTGCATCGTGTCTTTTTCTGTTAGAATTTATATTGACTTTGCACTGATATTTGTAGGAAATGGGTTTATGAGATAATCATCTTTTCCATTTGGAATCACCGTGCATTAACAATTTGGTGACAAAGGAAACGCAATTTTCATGATTTAATCGGAAAGTTATTGTGAGTTACCTGAATGATTTCACAGCACATTTTAAGAATGTTGCATTGATATTGCTGTTCTCAAACAGGTCTGTGAGCTGAGGGCAAGAAAAATGGTGTTAGAATGAAACATAAAAAGGGGATGAATAAGTAGTATATCAGCAGAAAACTAATTGGTAAACTCTCTCACCTCATTTGCAATCATGGTTGCTGTTTCTGAAGGGTTTGCTTCAATTTTTTCAATAGACAGATTGTCAACAATGAAAGTCACGTTGTATTCAATTGGATTTGTTACCTCGATTGGACCTGCAACTGTGGAAATAGAGTAAGCAATTTAGCATGTTGTGAGTTTCCCAAGACTGAAATTCTACAGAGTTTAAGCAACAAATTGAGAAGAACAAATGTAGCGTAAGACAATTATTTCATGCATTTGATACAAACTCACCATTGACATTGTGCTGTACATTGAAATAGTGGAAATAGAGGAATTAATTTAGCATGTCGCAAGTACCACGATATTTCAATAGTTTAACAACTGTTTCCCTGTAATGGAATTAGTCGCAGCTGAGCAACAGATCAAAAAGAACAAATGTGATCTGAGGCAATTGTTTGATGCATTTGAGTGAAATGCTGCACAAGATGTCGACTGGAAAATTTGTGGGTTGTATCTTGCTTTGGCCGAGAAATCAGATTCAAAAATGCTTTTGTTAAAAAAAAACCTTGCGAACAGCACAGAAAGTTTTCAATTCATTCATTTCTCAACCAAGATTGTATTTGTGAATAAAGGGCAAGGCATCATTTCACGAGTTTCAACAAATATTCTTGCAGAATATGGGTGCTGGATGTGTCATGTAAGCAGTGAACAAGCAAAGTAACCCGGAACAATTCAATGGAAGCCCAAACTCACCAATGACAATGGGCTGCACTGTGTAACCTGGAAGCAAAGAAAGAAACATAGGCAGTTTACAACCAACAGGATCAACTTTGAGTTTTACAATTTTAAGTATCCTCGAACAAATTGCACCCTTCCCCATGTCCCTCTCCTGTGCCCCAACTGGACTTGCATCAATTTTTCCTCTCTTTAAGTCTCTTTAAGACTTTAAGATTCACTTTCCCAAAGCCCATTGGACATCAAACCTGATCCTCCTGGATCTGAATATGTAATTACCAAAGGTCTTGACTCCGTCAACACCAACGGTAGATTGCAGGAAATAGAATACATAGAAAAAGTTGAGGATTATTTTGATAAGTACCATCAACATAGAGGCTGTCAATTTGAAATGGATATTGTCCCAGAGTGGTCATCTTATAGGTCCTCTCTCTAAATACATCATAAACCATTTCTTGCTTGATGGGTTTCATGGTGGACACATTTTGGAATGAACAATCAGCTGTAACTCTGGTGCTGTTAGCCATGACCTCTCTGCAATAAAGCAAAAGACATTTATAAAAATAATTTAGTGCAAAGTAGTTACAATTTTAGAAAGAGCACACCTGAAATGTTGCTGTAGCTTTTTACAGGGGTAGAAGTAATTGTCAGTGAAATCCAATACTCAGTTTTTTCATCTCCACCGCATCTGTTTCCATGATGCTTTCCCATTCTAGGCATCTGACACGTCCTTTTTTTTACTAGCCGTGGATTACCCTGTGCTGTCTCAGATGGATCCCTCACCCACGTCTCCTGAAGTTCTGCTCTTGCATCCCTCTCACCCAGACTGTCCAAGGAGAGAGTGCCCCTCATTCTTAGATTTCACACAACAGTCTCTAAACCCATCTCCTGCATTTGCTGCTCTAGATGTCGTCCCCTTTACATCGGCAAGTCCAAGCATCGTCTAGGTGACCATTGTTATCCGAACACATGCAGGGTCGACCAAGGTCTGCTGGGTTTCCCGGTTGCAAAACATTTTAACTCCCCTTCCCATTCCCATAACGACGTGTCTGGGTCGAGACTCATCGATAGCCAGAGACCACATTTAAGCTGGAGGAAAATCACCTCATAATCTGATGTGTAGGTTTGGAGTCTAACAATATGAATAATTTTACGTGACAACCTACAAACTAATTGTATGAACAATGAGTTGTTCAATTTTACATGTCAACCTACAAATGCCCCCCTTCCCCATCATTTCCCCCGACTCTCCCCTGTGCTACACCTGAATATGCACCAATTTTCTGCTTTCCCTTCCCCCCCTCCCCTCTCTCCATTCTCCCCTTCCACTATGCTTCCTCAACTTTCATAATTAATTTGACTTCAATGCCTAATTCCCTGTATTGAACCTTTTGTCTTTTCATGTCTGGAGATTTCAGCAACCATTTGCCAATCAACTGCACCCTCCCCATCATTTGTATCCTCGCATCACTTGCCACACGTTGTCATCCCCTTTCCACCTCTCTGGCAGCTTTCTCACCTCGACTGCAATCAGTCTGAAGAAGGGCCCAACCCAAAACTCTGCCAAGCCATGTTCTTCAGATATGCTGACTGACCCGCTGAGATATTCGAGCACATCATAGAAACATAGAAACATAGAAAATATGTGCAGGGGGAGGCCATTCGGCTCTTTGAGCCGGCACCGCCATTCATTGTGATCATGGCTGATCGTCCCCAATCAATAACCCGTTGTGGTCACTATCTCACTTCTTTTGTGAAGTTTGCTCTTTTTCCTGAAATTGCCATTTCGGTAATAGTGACTTCAGTTGAAAGATTTTTTATCCTATTTGGTCGACTCAAGCCTAGTTACTGGTGAATCCTGAAGATAGATGCGGGACAGGCCGCATCTCTGAATAGAAGGAATGGGAGATGTTTCCCATCCTTCTATCCTTCTTTCCAGAGATGCTGCCTGTCCCACTGAGTAACTCCCACATTTTGCGTCTATCTTCGGTGTAAACCAGCACCTAAGTTCCTTCCAACACATTTCACCTCCTGGTGAATCCCGGCACCTACCCTTGCTATGATCACCAGACAGCTGCCAGGGTTGAAGACAGAGTTCATATGTCTCTCTGCATCGTGTCTTTTTCTGTTAGAATTTATATTGACTTTGCACTGATATTTGTAGGAAATGGGTTTATGAGATAATCATCTTTTCCATTTGGAATCACCGTGCATTAACAATTTGGTGACAAAGGAAACGCAATTTTCATGATTTAATCGGAAAGTTATTGTGAGTTACCTGAATGATTTCACAGCACATTTTAAGAATGTTGCATTGATATTGCTGTTCTCAAACAGGTCTGTGAGCTGAGGGCAAGAAAAATGGTGTTAGAATGAAACATAAAAAGGGGATGAATAAGTAGTATATCAGCAGAAAACTAATTGGTAAACTCTCTCACCTCATTTGCAATCATGGTTGCTGTTTCTGAAGGGTTTGCTTCAATTTTTTCAATAGACAGATTGTCAACAATGAAAGTCACGTTGTATTCAATTGGATTTGTTACCTCGATTGGACCTGCAACTGTGGAAATAGAGTAAGCAATTTAGCATGTTGTGAGTTTCCCAAGACTGAAATTCTACAGAGTTTAAGCAACAAATTGAGAAGAACAAATGTAGCGTAAGACAATTATTTCATGCATTTGATACAAACTCACCATTGACATTGTGCTGTACATTGAAATCTGAAAACAAACAGAGAAATATAGGTAGAGCTTTAAATCTTCAAGTTTAGGCAACCTTTAAAAACCCACCAACCACAACAACAACTTGGCATGCACCTAGTAAACTCCCCCCACTTGCCCTCCATCTACATTCCTTTTTCTGGCTTCAAATTTGCAACACTTCAATCCTTTCCCCTCACACTTTATGTTTTTTCGTCTCTGGCCTTTGTCCAACCTTCTGCGTATCTAAACTCGACCTCACCTGTGTCCACCTATTAATGACGTGCTTTGTACTGCCTCCCTTCTCTTACAGCTTTCTTCTTCTCTCCCCACCACCCCACAATCCGTCTGAAGAAGGATTTTGAGCTGAAATGTCACCCATTCACGTTCTCCAGTGATGCTGCCTGACCCGCTGAGTTACTCTAGCACTTTGTTTCTTCTAAAAAAGCATGTAACTTTTTAATGGGGTATTTTTTTTTACCTCTCCTTGAACATTTATCAGGAAGAAAACCCTTTTTGTGATTGGGTCATACCAGTGAGGCAGTGTGTTTGTGCAAAGGCAGGCTCCAAAGAGCAAGACTGTGAATTAATTTACAGTTTGCTTTCTCAGATCCTATAGGATATCATACCTGGTTGTCCCTGATCTAAATATGTAAATACCAAAGAACTTGACTATAAATCAATAGTTACCGTAGATTGGACAAATACAATATTAAGAGAAACACCAAGGAATATTTTGATAAGTACCGTCTACATAGAGGCTGTAGCTTTGCAGTTCGTATAGCCCCAGAGCGGAAATGCCATCGGTCTTCTCGCTAAATACATCATAAACATCTTCTCGGTTGATGGGTTCCATGGTGGACACATTTTGGAATAAACATTTAGCTGTCACTCTGGTGCTGCTAACCATTTCCTCTCTACGAAAAAGCAAAAGTCATTTGTGATAAGTGCAAAAGAATTTAGTGCAAAGTTGTTTGCAATGCCAGCAAGAGCACAGCTGAACTGTTGCTGTGGCACATTACTGGTGTCTAAGCAAAGGTCAGAGAAATCCGACTCTCAATTTGTCCGTATCCAGCCATCTTCAACCACGATGTGGCTTCCCATTCTAGGGCATCCATGATGTCGTCTTTCTAGTGTAAATATGTATTAGCCTTGGCTGTTTTAGATGGATCCCTCACCCAAGTCTCCCCTAGATCTGCTCTCACACCACCCTCACCCAGACGGAACAAGGATAGAGTTCCCCCCATCCTTAGTTTACACCCCAACTGTTACTAACACCACCTAATGCATTTGCTGCACCTTATGTGTTGTCCTATACGTTAGCAAGACCAAACAGTATCAAGGTGACTTTTTCGCCAAACATGTGCAGCCATCCAAAGTCTGCTGGTAATCCTGGTTCATAAACAATTTAACTCCCTTTCCATTCCCAAACCAATCTGTCTGTCCTGGGCCTCATCCATTGCAGAGTGAGGCCACACTCAAACTGGAGGAACAGCACCTCATATTTCGAAGAGTAGCTTAGAGCCTTATGTGTCTGACCCACTTAAGCGATATTTTCGATGACTGCCGGCGACTGCCATAGTCGTAGCAGGTCACCGAAAAACCGGCAACTGTACCCCCCTACGACAAAACTTGCCTCACCAGCGTCTACAGAATTGCTGCCTGACTCACAAGGAGACTCGAGTACATTGTACCTTTTTCTGGTAGAATTTATATTAATTCTACATGATATTTGTGAGAAATTTGCTTTTGAGATTAATGCGTTTGCAAATTGGAATTATTGAGCGTTAACTATTGTAAATTAAAGGATGCGGTTTTTATCATTTAATAGGAAAGTTATTTTGAGTTACCTGAAGGATTCCACAACACATGTCAAGAATGTAGCATTGACATTGCTATTTTTGAACAGGTCGATGAGCTGAAAGCAGTAACAATAATTGAGTCAGAAAGAGAAATAAAAAGGGTATGATGAAGTAAAACATCATCAGTAAACTAACTTGTAAAAAACTCTCTCACCTCAGATGCAATCATGGTTGCTGTTTGTGATGGGGTGTCTTGAATTTCGTCAATAGACAGGCTGTCAACAATGAATGTCACGTTGTAACTAGTGGGATTTGATTCCTCGACTGGAACTGTGGAAATAGAGGAATTAATTTAGCATGTTGCAAGTACCACGATATTTCAATAGTTTAACAACTGTTTCACTGTAATGGAATTAGTCGCAGCTGAGCAGCAGATCAAAAAGAACAAATGTGATCTGAGGCAATTGTTTGATGCAATTGAGTGAAATGCTGCACAAGATGTCGACTGGAAAATTTGTGGGTTGTATCTTGCTTTGGCCGAGAAATCAGATTCAAAAATGCTTTTGTTAAAAAAAAACCTTGCGAACAGCACAGAAAGTTTTCAATTCATTCATTTCTCAACAAAGATTGTATTTGTGAATAAAGGGCAAGGCATCATTTCACGAGTTTCAACAAATATTCTTGCAGAATATGGGTGCTGGATGTGTCATGTAAGCAGTGAACAAGCAAAGTAACCCGGAACAATTCAATGGAAGCCCAAACTCACCAATGACAATGGGCTGCACTGTGTAACCTGGAAGCAAAGAAAGAAACATAGGCAGTTTACAACCAACAGGATCAACTTTGAGTTTTACAATTTTAAGTATCCTCGAACAAATTGCACCCTTCCCCACATCCCTCTCCTGTGCCCCAACTGGACTCGCATCAATTTTTCCTCTCTTTAAGTCTCTTTAAGACTTTAAGATTCACTTTCCCAAAGCCCATTGGACATCAAACCTGATCCTCCTGGATCTGAATATGTAATTACCAAAGGTCTTGACTCCGTCAACACCAACGGTAGATTGCAGGAAATAGAATACATAGAAAAAGTTGAGGATTATTTTGATAAGTACCATCAACATAGAGGCTGTCAATTTGAAATGGATATTGTCCCAGAGTGGTCATCTTATAGGCCCTCTCTCTAAATACATCATAAACCACTTCTTGCTTGATGGGTTCCATGGTGGACACATTTTGGAATGAACAATCAGCTGTAACTCTGGTGCTGTTAGCCATGACCTCTCTGCAAAAAAGCAAAAGACATTTATAAAAATAATTTAGTGCAAAGTAGTTACAATTTTAGAAAGAGCACACCTGAAATGTTGCTGTAGCTTTTTACAGGGGTAGAAGTAATTATCAGTGAAATCCAATACTCAGTTTATTCATCTCCACCGCATCTGTTTCCACGATGCTTTCCCATTCTATGCATCTGACACGTCTTTTTTTACTAGCCGTGGATTACCCTGTGCTGTCTCAGATGGATCCCTCACCCACGTCTCCTGAAGTTCTGCTCTTGCAACCCTCTCACCCAGACTGTCCAAGGAGAGAGTGCCCCTCATTCTTAGATTTCACACAACAGTCTCTAAACCCATCTCCTGCATTTGCTGCTCTAGATGTCGTCCCCTTTACATCGGCAAGTCCAAGCATCGTCTAGGTGACCATTGTTATCCGAACACGTGCAGGGTCGACTAAGGTCTGCTGGGTTTCCCGGTTGCAAAACATTTTAACTCCCCTTCCCATTCCCATAACGACGTGTCTGGGTCGAGACTCATCGATAGCCAGAGGGAGACCACATTTAAGCTGAAGGAAAATCACCTCATAATCTGATGTGTAGGTTTGGAGTCTAACAATATGAATAATTTTACGTGACAACCTACAAACTAATTGTATGAACAATGAGTTGTTCAATTTTACATGTCAACCTACAAATGGCCCCCTTCCCCATCATTTCCCCCGACTCTCCCCTGTGCTACACCTGAATATGCACCAATTTTCCGCTTTCCCTTCCCCCCCTCCCCTCTCTCCATTCTCCCCTTCCACTATGCTTCCTCAACTTTCATAATTAATTTGACTTCAATGCCTAATTCCCTGTATTGAACCTTTTGTCTTTTCATGTCTGGAGATTTCAGCAACCATTTGCCAATCAACTGCACCCTCCCCATCACTTGTATCCTCGCATCACTTGCCACACGTTGTCATCCCCTTTCCACCTCTCTGGCAGCTTTCTCACCTCGACTGCAATCAGTCTGAAGAAAGGCCCAACCCAAAACTCTGCCAAGCCATGTTCTTCAGATATGCTGACTGACCCGCTGAGATATTCGAGCACATCATAGAAACATAGAAAATATGTGCAGGGGGAGGCCATTCGGCCAGCACCGCCATTCATTGTGATCATGGCTGATCGTCCCCAATCAATAACCCGTTGTGGTCACTATCTCACTTCTTTTGTGAAGTTTGCTCTTTTTCCTGAAATTGCCATTTCGGTAATAGTGACTTCAGTTGAAAGATTTTTTATCCTATTTGGTCGACTCAAGCCTAGTTACTGGTGAATCCTGGAGATAGAAGCGGGACAGGCCGCATCTCTGAATAGAAGGAATGGGAGATGTTTCCCATCCTTCTATCCTTCTTTCCAGAGATGCTGCCTGTCCCACTGAGTAACTCCCACATTTTGCATCTATCTTCGGTGTAAACCAGCACCTAAGTTCCTTCCAACACATTTCACCTCCTGGTGAATCCCGGCACCTACCCTTGCTATGATCACCAGACAGCTGCCAGGGTTGAAGACAGAGTTCATCTGTCTCTCTGCATCGTGTCTTTTTCTGTTAGAATTTATATTGACTTTGCACTGATATTTGTAGGAAATGGGTTTATGAGATAATCATCTTTTCCATTTGGAATCACCGTGCATTAACAATTTGGTGACAAAGGAAACGCAATTTTCATGATTTAATCGGAAAGTTATTGTGAGTTACCTGAATGATTTCACAGCACATTTTAAGAATGTTGCATTGATATTGCTGTTCTCAAACAGGTCTGTGAGCTGAGGGCAAGAAAAATGGTGTTAGAATGAAACATAAAAAGGGGATGAATAAGTAGTATATCAGCAGAAAACTAATTGGTAAACTCTCTCACCTCATTTGCAATCATGGTTGCTGTTTCTGAAGGGTTTGCTTCAATTTTTTCAATAGACAGATTGTCAACAATGAAAGTCACGTTGTATTCAATTGGATTTGTTACCTCGATTGGAACTGGAACTGTGGAAATAGAGTAAGCAATTTAGCATGTTGTGAGTTTCCCAGGACTGAAATTCTACAGAGTTTAAGCAACAAATTGAGAAGAACAAATGTAGCGTAAGACAATTATTTGATGCATTTGATACAAACTCACCATTGACATTGTGCTGTACATTGAAATCTGAAAACAAACAGAGAAATATAGGTTGAACTTTAAATGTTCAAGTTTAGGCAACCTTTAAAAACCCACCAACCACAACAACAACTTGGCATGCACCTAGTAAACTCCCCCCACTTGCCCTCCATCTACATTCCTTTTTCTGGCTTCAAATTTGCAACACTTCAATCCTTTTCCCTCACACTTAATGTTTTTTCGTCTCTGGCCTTTGTCTAACCTTCTACGTATCTAAACTCCACTTCACCTGTGTTCACCTATTAATGACGTGCTTTGTACTGCCTCCCTTCTCTTACAGCTTTCATCTCCCCCCACCACGCGACAATCAGTCTGAAGAAGGATCTCGAGCAGAAATGTCACCCATTCACGTTCTCCAGTGATGCTGCCTGACCCGCTGAGTTACTCCAGCACTTTGTTTCTTCTAAAAAAGCATGTAACTTTTTAATGGGGTATTTTTTTACCTCTCCTTGAACATTTATCAGGAAGAAAACCCTTTTATGAGTGGGTCTTACCAGTGAGGCAGTGTGTTTGTGCAAATGCAGGCTCCGAAGAGCAAGACTGTGAATGAATTTTGGGTTTGCTTTCTCAGATCCTATAGGATATCATGCCTGGTTGTCCCTGATCTAAATATGTAAATACCAAAGATCTTGACTGTAAATCAATAGTTACCGTAGATTGGACAAATACAATATGAAGAAAAACACCAAGGAATATTTTGATAAGTACCGTCTACATAGAGGCTGTAGCTTTGCAGTTCGTATGGCCCCAGTGAGGAAATGCTATCTGTCTTAACTCTAATTACTTCATAAACCACTTCTCGCTTGATGGGTTCCATGGTGGACACATTTTGGAATGAACAATCAGCTGTAACTTTGGTGCTCTGGTGCGTTACCTCTCTGCAAAAAAGCAAAAGACATTTATAAAAAGAATTGAGTGCAAAGTAGTTGCAATGTGAGAAAGAGCACACCTGAAATGTTGCTGTGGCTGATTGGCTTCTCTTGCATCCCCCTCACACACGCTGACCAAGGATAGAGTTCCCCTCATTCTTGGATTTCACACACCAGTCTCTAAACCCATCTCCTGTATTTGGTGCTCTAGATGTGGTCTCTTTTACATCAGCAAGTACAAGAATCTTCTATGTGACAGTTTTTTTTCGAACAGGTGCAGGGTCGACCAAGGTCTGCTGGATTTCCCGGTGGCAAAACATTTTAACTCCCCTTCCCATTCCCATAACGACGTGTCTTTGTCGAGCCTCATCGATAGCCAGAGGGGTACCACATTTAAGCTGGAGGAAAAGCACCTCATAATTAGATGTAGACACAAAATGCTGGAGTGACTCAGCGGGTGTGGCGATATTTCTGGAGAGAAGGAATGGGTGACATTTTGGGTTGAGACGCTTCAAAGGGTTTCGGCCCGAAATGGCACCCATTCCATCTCTCTAGAGATGTTGCCACACCTGCTGCGTTACTCCAGCATTTTATGTCTACCTTCAATTTTACCAGCATCTGTAGTTCTTTGTTACTTATAATCTGATGTGTAGGTTTGGAGCCTAACAATATGAATAATTCGACGTGACAACCTACAAAGTAACTATATGAACAATGAATTGTTCAATTTAACATTTCAACCTACAAATCCCCCCCCTCTCTCCCCCAATTTCCCCCCGCGCTTCCCTGTGCTACAGCTGAATGTGCATCCATTTTCCCTTTCCCCTCCATCCCTCCCCATTCCTCATTCTCCCATTCCAATTTGCTTCCTCTGGCTTCATTATAATTTTGACTTCTCAGCCTAACTCCTTAAATTGAACCTTTTGTCTTTTCATCTCTGGATTTTCAGCAAGCATTTGCCAATCAACTGCTCCCCCCATCACTTGTATCCTATCACTTGCCACACTTTGTCATCTCCTTTCCACCTCTCTTGCAGCTTTCTCACCCCTACTGCAATCCGTCTGAAGAAGGGCCCGACCCAAAACTCTGCCAAGCCATGTTCTCCAGATTTGCCGACTGACCCGCTGACATACTCAGCACATCGTGTCTTTTTGTATTAGAATTTATATTGACTTTGCACTGATATTTGTAGGAAATGTGTTCATGAGATTATCATCTTTACCATTTGGAATCACTGTACATTAACAATTTGGAGACAAAGGAATGCAATTTTCATGATTTAATCAGAAAGTTATTGTAAGTTACCTGAATGATTTCACGTCACATTTTAAGAATGTTGCATTAATCTTGCTGTTCTCAAACACGTCTGTGAGCTGGGGGCAAGAAAAATGGTGTTAGAATGAGACATAAAAAAGGAGATTAATAATTACTATATCAGCAGAAAACTAATTGGTAAACTCTCTCACCTTATTTGCAATCATGGTTGCTGTTTCTAAAGGTTTTGCTTGAATTTCTTCAATAGGCAGTTTGTCAACAATGAAAGTCACGTTGTATTTAATGTGTTTTGTTACCTTGATTGGAACTGGAACTGTGGAAATAGAGTAAGCAATTTAGCATGTTGTGAGTGCCAAGATTTTCAAATAGTTTAAAAACTGTTTCCCAGGACTGGATTTCTACAGAGTTTAAGCAACAGATGGAGAAGAACAAATGTAGCGTAAGACAATTATTTCGTGCATTTGATACAAACTCACCATTGACATTGTGCTGTACATTGAAATCTGAAAACAAACAGAGAAATATAGGTTGAACTTTAAATCTTCAAGTTTAGGCAACCTTTAAAAACCCACCAATTACAACAACAACTGGGCATGCACCTAGTAAACTCCTCCCCCTTGCCCTCCATCTACATTCCTTTTTCTGACTTCAAATTTGCATCTCTTCAATCCTTTTCCCTCACACTTAATGTTTTTTCGTCTCTGGCCTTTGTCCAACCTTCTGCGTATCCAAACTCTACTTCACCTGTGTCCACCTATTAACTGAAGTGCTTTGTACTGCCTCCCTTCTCTTACAGCTTTCTTCTCCCCCCACCACCTCACAATCAGTCTGAAGAAGGATCTCAAGCTGAAATGCCACCCAAAGGCCATCTGACATCATACCTGATCCTCCCGGATCTGAATATGTAATTACCAGAGGACTTGACTCCGTCAACACCTACAGTATATAGCGTGAAGTTGAATACATAGAAAAAGATTGAGGATTATTTTGGTAAGTACCTGCTACATAGAGGCTGTCACTTTGCAATGGGAATTGCCCCAGTGCGGTAATGTTATGGGTCTTCACTCTAATTACTTCATAAACCACTTCTCGCTTGATGGGTTCCATGGTGGACACATTTTGGAATGAACAATCAGCTGTAACTCTGGTGCTCTGGTGCGTTACCTCTCTGCAAAAAAGCAAAAGACATTTATAAAAGGAATTGAGTGCAAAGCAGTTGCAATGTGAGAAAGAGCACACCTGAAACGTTGCTGTGGCTGATTGGCTTCTCTTGCATCCCCCTCACCCCCTCACCCCCGCTGATCAAGGATAGAGTTCCCCTCATTCTTGGATTTCACACACCAGTCTCTAAACCCATCTCCTGTATCTGGTGCTCTTGATGTGGTCTCCTTTACAACAGCAAGTCCAAACATCGTCTAGGTGATAGTTTTTTTTCGAACAGGTGCAGGGTCGACCAAGGTCTGCTGGATTTCCCGGTTGAAAAACATTTTAACTCCCCTTCCCATTCCCATAACGATGTGTCTGTGTCGTGCCTCATCGATAGACATAGGGGAAGCACATTTAAGCTGGAGGAAAAGCACCTCACAATTCGATGTAGACACAAAATGCTGGAATAATGCCCCTGTCCCACTTAGGAAACCTGAACGGAAACTTCTAGAGACTTTGCGCCCCACCCAAGATTTTCGTGCGGTTCCCGGAGGTTTTTCTCAGGCTCCCAACCTGCTTCCACTACCTGCAACTTCCGGGAACCACACGGAAACCTTGGGTGGGGCGCAAAGTCTCCAGAGGTTTCCGTTCAGGTTTCCTAAGTGGGACAGGGGCATAACTCAGCGGGTGAGGTAGTATCTTTGGAGAGAAGGAATGGGTGACGTTTCGGGTCAAGACCCTTCCTTCTCTCTAGAAATGCTGTCTCACCTGCTGCGTTACTCCAGCATTTTGTGTCTACCTTTGATTTTACCAGCATCTGCAGTTCTTTCTTACTTATAATCTGATGTGCAGGTTTGGAGCCTAACAATATGAATCATTTTACGTGACAAGCTTCAAACTATCTATATGAACAATGAGTTGTTCAATTTAACGTTTCAACCTACAAACCGCCCCCCCCCCTCTCTCCCCCCAATTTCCCCACACTCTTCCTTGTGCTACACCTGAATGTGCACCCATTTTCCCTTTCCCTTCCATCCCTCCCGACTCCCCATTCTCCCATTCCACTTTGCTTCCTCTAGCTTCATAATTATTTTGACTTCTATGCCTAACTCCCTATATTGAACCTTTTGTCTTTTCATCTCAGGATTTTCAGCAAGCATTTGCCAATCAACTGCTCCGGCCCCCATCACTTGTATCCTCGTATCACTTGCCACACTTTGTCATCCCCTTTCCACCTCTCTTGCAGCTTTCTCTCCCCTTACTGTAATCAGTCTGAAGAAGGGCCCGACCCAAAACTCTGCCAAGCCATGTTCTCCAGATTTGCCGACTGACCCGCTGAGATACTGTACTCCAGCACATCGTGTCTTTTTGTTTTAGAATTTATATTGACTTTGCACTGATATTTGTAGGAAATGTGTTCATGAGATTATCATCTTTACCATTTGGAATCACTGTGCATTAACAATTTGGAGACAAAGAAATGCAATTTTGTAAGTAAAGATATTGTAAGTTACCTGAATGATTTCACGTCACATTTTAAGAATGTTGCATTGATAATGCTGTTCTCAAACAGGTCTGTGAGCTGGGGGCAAGAAAAATGGTGTTAGAATGAGACATAAAAAAGGGGATAAATAAGTACGATATCAGCAGAAAATTAATTGGTAAACTCTCTCACCTTATTTGCAATCATGGTTGCTGTTTCTAAAGGTTTTGCTTGAATTTCTTCAATAGACAGATTGTTAACAATGAAACTCACGTTGTATTTAATGGGATTTGTTACTTCGATTGGAACTGGAACTGTGGAAATAGAGTAAGCAATTTAGCATGTTGTGAGTACCACGATTTTCAAATAGTTTAAAAACTGTTTCCCAGGACTGGATTTCTACAGAGTTTAAGCAACAAATTGAGAAGAACAAATGTAACGTGAGCCAATTATTTGATGCATTTGATACAAACTCACCATTGACATTGTGCTGTACATTGAAATCTGAAAACAAACAGAGAAATATAGGTTGAACTTTAAATCTTCAAGTTTAGGCAACCTTTAAAAACCCACCAACCACAACAACACCTGGGCATGCACCTAGTAAACTCCTCCCACTTGCCCTCCATCTACATTCCTTTTTCTGACTTCAAATTTGCAACACTTCAATCCTTTTCCCTCACACTTTATGTTTTGTCGTCTCTGGCCTTTGTCCAACCTTCTGCGTATCTAAACTCCACTTCACCTGTGTCCACCTATTAATGACGTGCTTTGTACTGCCTCCCTTCTCTTCCGGCTTTCTTCTCCCCCCACCACCCCACAATCAGTCTGAAGAAGGATCTTGAGCTGAAATGCCACCCATTCACGTTCTCCAGTGATGCTGCCTGACCCGCTGAGTTACTCTAGCACTTTGTTTCATCTAAAAAAGCATGTAACCTTCTAATGGAGGAGGTTTTTTTACCTCTCTTTGAACATTTATCAGGAAGAAAACCCTTTTGTGAGTTGGTCGTACCAATGTGACAGTGTGTTTGTGCAAAGGCAGGCTCTTAATGGCAAGACTGTGAATAATTTTAAGTTTCGCTTTGTCAGATCTCATAGGATATCATACCTGTTTGTCCCTGATCTAAATATGTAATTACCAAAGAATGCGACTATAAATCAATAGTTACCGTAGATTGCACAAGTTTAATATGAAGAGAAACACCGAAGACATTTTGATAAGTACCGTTTACATAGAGGCTGTTGCTTTGCAGTACGTATGGCCCCAGTGAGGAAATGTCATCGATCTTCTCGTTAAATACAGCATAAATCTTTTCTCGTTTGATGGGTTCCATGGTGGACACGTTTTGGAATAAACATTTAGCTGTCACTCTGGTGTTGTTAACAATTTCTTCTCTGTGAAATATCAAAAGACATATGTGATAAGTGCAAAATAATTGAGTGCAAAGTTGTTTGCAATGCCAGCAAGAGCACAGCTGAAATGTTGCCGTGGCTCATTACTGGTGTCTAAGCAATGGTCAGAGAAATCCGACTCTTGATTTGTCCATCTCTACCCCATCTTCAACCACGATGTGACTTCCCATTCCAGGACATCCAAGATGTCCTCTTTCTAGTGTAAATGTAGATTGGCCTTGGCTCTCAGATGGATCCCTCACCCAAGTCTCTAGATCTGCTCTCACACCACCCTCACCCAGACTGAGCAAGGATAGAGTTCCCCCCATCTGTAGTTTACACCCCACCAGTCACTAACACCACCTACTGCATTTGCTCCACCGTATGTGGTGTCCTAAACATTAGAAAGACCAAACAGTGTCTAGATAACTGTTTCGGCGAACACGTGCAGAGTTGGCCAATGTCTGCTGGAAATCCTGGTTCAAAAACAATTTAACTCCCGTTCCCATTCCCAAACCGAACTGTCTGTCCTGGGCCTCATCCATTGCCAGAGTGAGGTCACACTCAAACTGGAAGAACACGACCTCATATGTCCTGGCACCTGGTACCCAGACGTGGCGTTGAAGAACGAGAAGCTGAAGCAAAGAAGCGGAAGCCAAATAACCGAATGGAAACAAAGCCGTAACGCCAAATAGCCGAAAGCGTACGAAGCCGAAACGGCAACTAACCGAAAGGATGGGATGCCTAAAAGCGAACTAACCGAATGGGCGGGAACCTAAAATCCAACTAACCGGAAGGCTGCGTCGCCTAAAAGCAAACGCACCGAATGTCGCTCTACGGAAACGCCACCTACCTGAAAGGCTGGGTTGCCTACAAGCCAACAAACCGAATGCTGTTCAACAGAAAAGTAAAATAACGGACATGATGTTGCCGGGGGGCGGGACTTGTCAGTGATTGGTCCAGACACCAGCGTCCATCACATCACTGGCCGGTGGAGACGGGAGGATGGGGGTTATTTTCCCACACAACCCATAGGTGACTGGGCAATCTGAACCCAAGCACCAGGTTGTAAGCAGCCGGAGTTGCGCATCTCGCGGGACAGCTCCCAATCTACCACAGCCAAGGCGCCCTTTGCCTCGTTTCCCCTGTGCGGCTGCACTGTGACGGGTTGTGGGTCGGGTGTCACCCTCCCGTCTCCACCGGCCAATGATGTGATGGACGCGGGGATCTGGACCAATCGCTGACAAGTCTCGCCCCCCAGCAACGTCATGTCCGTTATTTGACTTTTCTGTTGAGCGGCATTCAGTCCGTTGGCTTGTAGTCGACGCAGCCTTTCGGGTAGGTGGCGTTTCGGCAGAGCGGCCATTCGGTGAGTTGGCTTTTAGGCGATAATTAGATGTAGAAACAAAATGCTTGAGTAACTCAGCAGGTGAGGCAGTATCTCTGGAGAGAAGGAATGGGTGACATTTTGGGTCGTGACCTTTCAAAGGGTTTCAATCCGAAATGTCACCCATTCCTTCTCTCTACAGATGCTGCCTCACCTGCTGCGTTTCTCCCGCATTTTGTGCCTAACTTCGATTTTACCAGCATCTGCAGTTCTTTCTTACTTATAAATCTGATGTGTAGGTTTGGAGCCTAACAATGTGAATAATTCTATGTGACATCCTACAAAGTGACTATATGAACAATGAATTGTTCTATTTAATGTATCAACCGACAAATGCCTCCCCTCTCCCCCCCAATTTCCCACCACTATTCCCTGTGCTACAGCTGAATGTGCACCTATTTTCCCTTTCCCCATCATCCCTCCCCACTCCCCATTCTCCCATTCCACTTTGATTCCTCTGGATTTAATTTGACTTCTATGCCTAACTCCCTATATTGAACCTTTTGTCTTTTAATCTCTGGATTTTCTGCAACTATTTGCCAATCAACTGCTCCCTCCCCATCACATGTATCCTCGTATCACTTGCCACACTTTGTCATCCCCTTTCCACCTCTCTTGCAGCTTTCTCACCCCTACTGCAATCAGTCTGAAGAAGGGCCCGACCCAAAACTCTGCCAACCCATGTTCTCCAGATTTGACGGCTGACCCGCTGAGATACTCCAGCACATCCTGTCTTTTTCTGTTAGAATTTATATTGACTTTGCACTGATATTTGTAGGAAATGTGTTCATGAGATTATCATCTTTTCCATTTGGAATCACTGTGCATTAACTATTTGGAGACAAAGGAATGCAATTTTCATGATTTAATCAGAAAGATATTGTAAGTTACCTGAATGATTTCACGTCACATTGTAAGAACGTCGCATTGACACTGCTGTTCTCAAACAGGTCTGTGAGCTGAGGGCAAGAAAAATTATGTTAGAATGGGACATAAAAAGTGGACAATGAAGGAATATATCAGCAAAAAAATAATTGGTAAACTCTCTCACCTTATTTGTAATCATGGTTGTTGTTTCTGAAGGGTTTGCTTGAATTTCTTCAATAGACAGATTGTCAACAATGAAAGTCACGTTGTATTCAATGGGATATGTTTCATCGATTGGAGCTGGAACTGTGGAAATAGAGTAAGCAATTTAGCATGTTGTGAGTACCACGATTTTCAAACAGTTTAAAAACTGTTTCCCAGAACTGGATTTCTGCACAGTTTAAGCAACAGATGGAGAAGAACAAATGTAACGTGAGCCAATTATTTGATGCATTTGATACAAACTCACCATTGTCATTGGGCTGTGCATTGACATCTGAAAACAAACAGAGAAATATAGGTTGAACTTTAAATCTTCAAGTTTAGGCAACCAATAAAAACCCACCAACCACAACAACACCTGGGCACGCACCTAGTAAACTCCTCCCCCTTGCCCCCCATCTGCATTCCTTCCTCTTGCTTAAAATTTGCAACCACTTCAATCCTTTTCTCTCACACCTTATGTTTTCTCGTCTCTGGCTTCTGTCCATTCTTCTCTGTATCAATACTCTACCTCACCTGTGTTCACCTATTAACTGATAGGTTAACCTATTAGCTACTCCAGCACATTGTGACTTCTTCTCAAAAACATGTAACCTTTTATAAGAGGAGGTTTTTTTCCCCTGCATCTTGAACATTATCAGGAAGTAACCGCTCTTGTCGTTCGGTCTAAACAATGAGGCAGAGTAATTGTGCATAGGCAGGCTCCAAAGGGCAAGACTGTGAATGATTTTAAGGTTTGCTTCTCAGATCCCATAGGATATCATACCTGGTTGTCCCTGATCTAAATATGTAAATACCAAAGAACTTGACTATAAATCAATAGTTACCGTAGATTGCACAAATACAATATGAAGAGAAACACAGAGGAATATTTTGATAAGTACCTTCTACAAAGAGGCTGGAGATTTGTATCGTATATGGCCCCAGTAATAAAATGCCACCGGTCTTCTCGCTAAATACATTAGATACATCTTCTCGGTTGATGGATTCAATGGTAGACACGTTTTGGAATGAACAATCAGCTGCCACTCTGGTGCTGTGAACCATTGCCCTTCTGCAAAAAGCAAAAGACATTTGTGATAAGTGTAAAATAATTCAGTGCAATGTTGTTTGCAGGGTTAGCAAGAGCATAGTTGATATGTTGCTGTGACTGATTATAAGAGTAACAGCAATAGTCAGGAAAATCCAATGTTTTAATTTACCCACATCTGCTCCCACAAGGCTTTCCCATTCTCGGGCATCTGCATGTCCTTTTTCTTGAGTAAACGTGGATTGCCCCTAGCCGACTTAGATGGATCCCTCACTCACATCTCCTATAGTTCTGCTTTTGCATCCCCCATTACCCATACTGAACAAGGATCGAGTTCCCCTCATCCTTAGCTTCACACACCAGTCTCTAACCTTATTTCCTGCAGTCGCTGACCTTGATGTGTTCTCCTTTACGTTGGCAAGTCCAAGTATCGTCTAGTCTACCGTTTTGCCGAACACTTGTACAGGGCCAACCAAGGCCTGGTGGATCTCCCTTTTGCAAAAATGTTTAACTCCCCATTCCCATAATGACCTGTCTGTGTCGGGCCTCATACATTGCCAGAATGGGACCACATTCAATCTGGAGGAACAGCACCTCATATTCCAATGAGTGCCTTAGAGCCTGACATTATGTACAATGAATTTCCAATATTACATAACATACTTCAAATGCTCCCCGCCACTTTCTCCCAGCTCTTCCCTTTGTTACACATGGGTGTGCACCCATTTGACCCTTTCCCCTCCACCCACCAATCTCAACTTCTAATTTTCTTCTTTCATCTGTCTTTATATTTCTGTCCTCTTCTATGCTTAACTCCCTATATTAAACCTTTTCATCTCTAGATTTTGTCCAACCATTTGACCTATCCCATCACTTGTATCCTCCTATCACTTGCCACATTTTGTTATCTCCATCCTACCTCTCTTCCAGCTTTCTCACCCCTATTGTAATCAGTCAGAAGAAGGGCCCGACCCAAAACATTGCCTCGCCTTGTTCTCCAGATTTGCCTCCAGACCCGCTGAGATAACTCAGCACATGGTGCCTCTCTCTCTCTGTTAGAATTTTTATTGACTCTGCAATGATATTTGTGGGACATGTGCTCAAGAGAATACTGCTTTTGCAAGTTGGAATCGTCTGTGTTAATACTTGGGAGGTAAAGGAGGTAAAGGAATGCAATTTTCATGATTTAATCGGAGTTACCTGAATGATTTTACCGCACAGTTTAAGAACGTTGCTTCGATACTACTGTCTTCAAACAGTTTTGAGAGCTGAGGGCAGGAAAAATTGTATCAGAATAAGAACTAAAAAGAGAATGATGAAGTAATATGTTAGCAAAAACCTAACGTAAACTCTCTCACCTCAGCTTCAATCGTGGTTGCTGTTCCTGAAGGGTTCACTTCTGCTTCTTCAAAAGACAGACTGTCGAGAGTGAACATCACGTTAAAAGCAATTGGATTTGTTATCTCGATTGGAACTGGAACTGGAACTGTGGAAATAGAGTAAGAAATTCAGCATGTACCACAACTTTCAAATCGTTTAAAATCTGTTTGCCAGTACTGGAATTTCACACAGCTTTAGCAACAGACCGAAAAGAAAAAAATGTGACGTGAGCCAATTGTTTGATGCATTTGATACAAACTCACCATTGACATTGGGCTGGAGGGTGAAATCTGAAATTAAACAAAGAAACATAGGTAGGTTTTAAGTCAATGATATGAACTTTAAATTCCTCAAGTTCAGGTAACCTCTAACAACGCAGCACCCTCAATCCACGGTGATCAATCTGGACTCGCACCTATTGAGCTCCCTCCCTCCACCCCCCCCCCCCCCTTTGTCTCACACCTTATGTTTTTCAATCGCCGGACTTTGTCCAAACTTCTGTTTATCAAATCGCTACCTCACCTCTGTTTACCAATTAACTGATGTGCTTTGTACTGCCCCTCCTCTCTTCCAGCTTTCTTCGCCCCCCAACCCCCCATAATCAGTCTGAAGAAGAGTCCTGACCTCTTTGTATGCTCCAGTGATGCTGCCTGAACAGCTGAGTTACTCCAGCACTATGTTTCATCTTTTAAAAAAAAGATGTCACCTTTTATTGGAGGAGATGTCTTTTTACCTGCACCTTGAACACTTATCAGGAAGTAACTGCTTTTGAGATGGGGTCAAACCAGTGAGGCAAAATCTTTATGCTAGGCTGGCTCCGAAGAGCAAGATTATGAATGACTTTAAATTTGCTTTCCCAGATTTTATAGGATATCATACCTGGTTCCCACTGATCTGAATATGTAAATATCAAAGAGGTTGACTACAAATCAGCAGTTTCTATAGATTGCATGAAGTACAATATGAAGAGAAACACTGAGGAATATTTTGATATGTACCATCTACGAGGAGGCTGTAGCTTTGCAGTGCATATGACCCCAGTGAGGAAAGGTTATTGGTCTCCTTTCTAAATGCATCATAAATCTCTTCTGGTTTGATGGGTTCCATGTTGGACACGTTTTGGAATGAACAATCAGCAGTCACTCTGGTGCTGTTAACTGTTACCTCTCTGCAAAAAAGAATAAGACATTTGTACAAAGTGGAAAATAAATTAGTGCAAAGTTGTTTGCAATGTTAAGGGCCTGTCCCACTTTCCCGAGGTATTCACAAATTCTCCCGAGTTTTCCCTTTGATTCAAACTTGCAGAATTTTCTTAACGAGGCCGTTAGGTACTCGGGGCATCAGGTAAGTCGGGACGGATTTTCCAGCCTGATCAAAAATGTCCATGAGTAAAAAAATAGCCCCGAGGACCTACGGCTGGCATAACGAGCCACTACGATATATCCATGGACTGCTACGGTCTCCTACGGACTCGTTACAAACATTCTGCGAACTTGAATCAAGGGGAAAACTTGGGAGAATTCGTGAATAACTCGGGAAAGTGGGACAGGCCCTTAAGTCCTTTAGAGAGCACAGGGGGGGGTGGAGAAGGAGAGAGAAAGGATGAGAAGGGGGAGAAGGGGGGAGGATTGGAGACACATTAAAAAAGCCAGACATGCAGTCGAGGGCAATCTCCTTCGCTGACCGGGCATTTTAATTGGCTCATTGGAGTTTTCAGGACCAAGGAAAACCAACCGGTAGGTTAAATGCCCGTTAAACTTTATTAAACGTTGTCTGGCTTTTTCAAAGTCTTTCTGTGTGTGTGTGTCTGTGTGTGTGTGTGTGTGTGTGTGTGTGCGCGGTTGGTCGATCCTGCATGCGGAATCATCACTGATGGTCGATCCAGCTCAAGGTATTCCAGGTGAGTGGAAAGGTCGAAGACAGTTGCTGAAAGGTCGCGTCAGTGGGACAGCCCCTTTACCTAGTTTAGGTGACCGTTTTGCTGAACACTTCCGCAGGAACGACCAAGGCCTGCTGAATCCCTCTTTTGTGAAACATTTTAACTCCCTTTCCCACTCCCATAATGAGCTGTCTGTCACGGGCCTCAGCCATTGCCAGAGTGGAGCCATACTCAATCTGGAGGAACAGCACCTCATATTCTGATGAGTAGCTTAAAGCCTAACAGTATCAACAATGAATTCTCCAATTTTCTATACCAACCTACAAATGTTCCCCCTCCCCTCCTTTCCTCGCACTCTCTCCTCAACTACACCTGCATGTGCACTCATTTGCCCCTTTCTCCTCCACCCCGTCAATCTCCCCTTGTTCTCCAGATTTGCTGCCTGACCCGCTGAGCTACTATAGCACATTGCGTTGTTTGGTCTTACAATTTATATTTACTCTGCACTGATATTTGTATGAAATGTGCTTATGAGATGATCGCGTTTGCCATTTGGAATCAGTGCATTAACAATTAGAAGACAAAGGAATGTGATTTTCATGATTTAATTTGAAAGTTATTGTGAGTTACCTGAATGACTTTACGACACATTTTAAGAAAGTTGCATTGAAACTGCACTTCTCAAACAGATCTGTGAGCTGTGGGCAAGAAAAATTGGGTCAAAATGAGAAGTAAAAATGGAACAAATAAGTAATACAGAAAACTAATTTGTAAATATTCTCACCTCAGCTGAAATCATGGTTGCTGTTTGTAAGGGCATTGCTTGTATTTCTTCAAGAGACAGACTTTCCACAACGAATGCCACATTGTAATCAATGGCGTTTATTTTCTCGACTGGAAATGAATCTGTGGAAATGCAGTAAGCAATTTTGCATGCTGAAAGTACCACAATTTTGAAATAGTTTAAAAACTGTTTCCCAGTACCTGTACTGGAATTCGACACAGTTTAAGCAACAGATGGAGAAGAATGAATGTAATGTAAGCCAATTGTTTGATGCATTTGATACAACCTCACCATTCGGCTGCATAATGAGTTCAGGAAAAACAAAGAAACATAGAGGTAGGTTGTATCATAGTTTTATCACCAGTTTGCCCCTCAGATGTATTACTTTTGACAGAAGCCCAATTTCTGAGCTGATTTGTTCAACATTTAAAATCAGAGATTACATGTCATTCGAGCTCGGTTTGTTGCGAAGTGGTCTAGGTATGGTTGAAGTTGTGCAATGCTCTTTGCTATTTTGATTATTTTTTTTACAATCATAAGGGGAAAACAAACTGCTGTTGGAACCTAGCATTCCAGGAGTATCTGTGAAGGGGAATGGACAGTTGATATTCAAGTTCAGATCTGAAATGTTGTCTATCCATTTCCTTCCACAGGTGTTGCCGGACTTACTGAGTTCCTCCAGCATGTTGTTATTTGCTCCAGTTTCCAGCATCTGTAATCTCTTATGTCTCCCCTTTGGAATCAAAGCCTCTACTTTTCCTTCCTCATCCACAATTTCCCTTCAATTATAATGAAAGCTATAAAATATCATACTGGGAGATCCAATCCTGATCATTCACCACCTGACTCATTGTGGGCGGAGTACAGCCTAGTTTTGGTTTTATTCTGTGGTTCTTTGAGAATTATGAATGCTTTTAGTACTTGGAGATCTCCGTATACTTGATGTGCGCAGAGCATGTTGCTGAGTTACCTGGATTCTCTTGATTGCTTGGCTTATTTTCTTCAGGAACAATTGGTGGCTCTGTAAAGTAAATTTCGAAGAAACAATTGGAATAATGTTATTAAAAGCTATGAATTCATCAAAAATTTGTACAAACATAAAATGCTCAAAACTAATTCAAGGATATGTTCCAAGACAATTCGAATTCAAATTTCTTGGATCTTATAAAGTACACCTGTTATGTGTCTTTTGATCTCTTTTCTATCTCACTCTTTGACAGCTGACCTAGTCATAAAATCCTCCGCCAAATTAATCACAGCGATTTGCTTCTCAGGTTATTTTAATGGTTGTTTCTCTCTAACTGAAAGCAGTGGTGTAACATGGGAATTATTTGTCAAGGTCCACTGGTAAGATAGTTTTTCAAGTACAGGTTTTCAAAAGGCATTTGATCTAAGCCATAAAAAAACATCTATTCAACTCTGATTGGTGACACAACATTGACCATCTCAGACAGACACACTAGAGTAACTCAGCATCTTTGGAAAAAGGAATAGGTGACGTTTTGGGTCCAGACCCTTATTCGGACCTTCTCAGTTTTACCACTCCGCTTACACACTCCAGCCAGCCCCTTTTTGAACTTGCAGCTTCAGCTCACAAAGTATCAATCGGGATATTGTCATTAAACCCATTGACCAGTGTGGTGCTGCTGTGGTTGGGAAAATTGGTTATTACTGGTACAGGCAGAAGAGCAAGTAACCTGAGGATGTCCAATGCAAGATTAATTCCTGAAGGCTGCCATATGCTGCAAGTAGTGAGCGCACATCACATCCAATGGCTGCTTCACTGGAAAAGACTGTTTGGGTGAGCAGCATGACCAGTGTTACAACTCCTGCAGTTGCATGGGAAAGTGGTGAGAGAAGGGATGGTTGGGGGAGATGGGAGCGCAGAGCAGGGAATGACCGAGGGAACATTGTCGTGGAATGTTAAAAGGGGAGGAGGTGAGGGAAAGATGTAACTGATGGTGAAATCTTGTTAACACTAGTGGGTAGAAGGTAATAGCTGGGGAAACCTTGCCCTTGCTCTGGCTGGGAGGAGACGATGAGAGCAGAAGTATAGGATATAGGTTGAAAGTTCTGTCAATTACGGTAGAGAGGGAGTTATGGTTAAGAAAAAAGAAGAAATGAGGCATCTTGTTTCCCTGGTATTAGCCTCTATAACTCTGAGACACCTCTGAGACAGGCACGAAGAGTTGTAAATGCTAGAATCTTGAATAAAGCACAACTTGCTAGAGAATTCAGCGCATCTGGCCGCATCTATGGAGGACATGGATAGGTGATGTTTGTCAGACTTTGTAGAAAGGTCCCAACCTGAAACAGCACCTGTCCACCAGAGTTGCTGCCCTACTTCTGAGTTACACCAGCAATTTGTGTTCTACATCTATGAGGCAGCTGCTGGAGAGTAACATTATCTGAGCATGCACCAGAGACGACGGAACAAGGATAAAAGGATTGCAGAAAAAGATTGAAAGCAGTATTGTCCAGATAGCTGTGGAAAACTTTGCATTTGTAATGAACATTGGTTGCTGACCTTTCCCCAGAGATATAGAAATATAATTCTATGAAGGGAAGGGAGAAGTCAGATGAAGCATGCGAAAGTGAGAGCAGGATAGACAATTGTGGGGAAGGTTGTGATATTTTTTTAGCTCAGTACAAGAGCAGGGTGCAGAACCGATACAAAGCAAAACTAGTTGACAGAAGGGACCCGAGTCCAGCTTTTGCACTGCAAATCTATGGAGTCAGTAGAATAGACAAGATTGTGCCTGTGGATATGATGTTTTCAACCTTTCAGGACTCTGTGGATTGTATCACACATAGTTTAATAGTTTAGCAGCCTGAAAGCACCACCAGATTCAGGAACAGCTTTTTTCCCTCTGTTGTCAGGCTTCTGAATGTTCCTTCCATAAGCTGGTGTTCAATTCACCTCTACCCAATTGCAGACATTGGACATTGGAACAATTGCGCTACAATACTGAGAACTATATTCTGCACTCTGTATCTTCCCTTTTGCTCTACCTTGAGACTTGGAATTCAAGAACCACTGCAGCTTGGGATCTTGGATGTTTGATAAGAAGGGGGAAAAAAATATTTTGCAGTTTTTGTTTAGATTAGAAATATAAGGTTATCAATCTATATTAACTAAGTTCTGCTCTCCATCAACACTACTTCACCTAATAAGCCTTTCCAAAGTCCTGTTTGTGATTTTACATTTTAGTGACATATACATTTCACAACTTGCATATGCCACTTTTCTTGGTTCTCTCTTGATTTCCTCCTTCTCTCCCTTTCCTCTCTCCCTTCCCCTCTCCTCTCTCTCTCCCTCTCCCTCTCCCTCTCCCTCTCCCTCTCCCTCTCCCTCTCCCTCTCCCTCTCCCTCTCCCTCTCCCTCTCCCTCTCCCTCTCCCTCTCCCTCTCCCTCTCCCTCTCCCTCTCCCTCTCCCTCTCCCTCTCCCTCTCCCTCTCCCTCTCCCTCTCCCTCTCCCTCTCCCTCTCCCTCTCCCTCCTCTCCCTCCTCTCCCTCCTCTCCCTCCTCTCCCTCCTCTCCCTCCTCTCCCTCTTCTCTCTCTCTCTCTCCCTCTCCCTCCCCCTCCATCTCCCTCTCCCTCTCTTTCTCTCTCTCCCCCCCTCCTTCAAGCCATTAATACAGAAGCCCCTCTAAGCAATACTGCGTTCACCCAAATAAAATAGTTCCATTTCCCCAATTCATCTTGTCTCCCTCTATCATTCAACTGACTAATTTTCTCACTTTCCCAACTTTGCTGAATTGTCTCCAAACTATTTTGTTAACTATATCTCTTTCCATAGCACTGCCTGTCCTGCTGCGTGCTTTCAGCATTTCCTGTTTTTATTTTATTTTTAATGTTTGTACTATATCACTTCAGTGATTACTTGCTGAATAATATGCATTAACATGAAGAAATTGAAGACCTTAAATCTTAATCTGCCATAGGCAAGGCATATATCTGCCACAGAACACTGTATATCTTACCAGCAACAATTGTTAGGGACATTGTAGATGTTGTTTCAGCTGTAGTAGTTGTCGGGATAGTTGTGGGCATTTGTTGTTGACGTATGTTACATGCGGGAACAGTTTCTTCGTTTTGTATGATTTCTATCACGATTATTATTGGGTTCAGTGCAGCTATTGTTTTAGCTGTGGTTGTAGTTGGGGTGGGTGTAGATGTGGATGCTTGAGTGATTGCTCTGTTATTTGAGGGACTTTCCGATTGATATTCTACATTGTCTATCACAATTATTTTGGGGGTACGTGGAGATATTGTTTTAGCTGCAGTTGTAATTGCAGTTGGGGTGGGTGTGGGTGCTGTGGATATATCGACAGTTGTTGTGGAAGGTGTAGATGTTTTAGGAGATGCAGATGTTGGACCTACTCTTTGGTTTTGTGCATTTTCTATCACAATTACCTTTGGAGAAGTTGTAGATGTTGTTTCAGCTGTGGTTGCTGTTGTGGATTCTGGGGGAAATTGCAATGGAGGTACTCGGATGTTACATGAAGGAGCTTCTTGCATATGTTCTTGCACAACTGTTTTTGGAGATGTTGTTTCAACTAAAGTTTTGAAGGGTATAGTTCTTATGGAGGGTATAGGTGCTGTGGAGGTAGATGTCGTGGAGGGTGTAGGTATTTTGTAGGGTATAGTTATTATGTAGGGTATATGTGGTGTGGAGACTGTAGTTGTAGAAGATGTGGATGTTGTCATGGAGGGTGTAGGTATTTTGTTGGGTATAGTTATTATGTTGGGTATATGTGGTGTGGAGACTGTAGTTGTAGAAGATGTGGATGTTGTCGTGGAGGGTGGAGGTATTTTGTTGGGTATAGTTATAATGTAGGGTATATGTGGTGTGGAGACTGTAGTTGTAGACAATGTGGATGTTGTCGTGGAGGGTGGAGGTATTTTGTTGGGTATAGTTATTATGAAGGGTATATGTGGTGTGGAGACTGTAGTTGTAGAAGATGTGGATGTTGTCATGGAAGGTGGAGGTATTTTGTTGGGTATAGTTATTATGAAGGGTATATGTGGTGTGGAGACTGTAGTTGTAGAAGATGTGGATGTTGTCATGGAGGGTGGAGGTATTTTGTTGGGTATAGTTATTATGAAGGGTATATGTGGTGTGGAGACTGTAGTTGTAGACAATGTGGATGTTGTCGTGGAGGGTGTAGGTGTTTTGTTGGGTATAGTTAGTATGTAGGGTATATATGGTGTGGAGGGTGTAGATTTTGTGGAGGGTGTTGTTGTTTTGGTGGGTATAAGTATTACGATGGGTACAGGTGCCATGGAAGGTGTAGGCGTTTTGGTGGGTAAAAGTATTATGATGGGTACAGGCCCAGTGGAGGGTGTAGATCTATGAGTTTGAGGGATTGTTTTGTTAATTGAGGAATCTTTTCCTGTCCCGTGCACATTTTCTACCACAATTGTTATTTTATCCGGAGTGGTTGTTGGAGATATCGGAGGCATTTGGTGCGGATGTACTGGTCTGTTACAAGCCGGTGCTGCTCCTTGGTCCTTGTGTTTTCGCCTCTCTTGTGCATTTGGTTTTGTAACTGTGGTAGATATTGATTCCACCTCTATTATTCGGGGCTGTATTCCCATATCCTTTGAAGTTGAAGTGCTCTCAGCTGATGTTTCATTATTTTTTGATGATCCGGAAGCTGTTGGAACAAAATTGATGTTTATTTTACACGGGGCAAGGAAATATATATGTTATATATGTTCCTGGAAATATATGTTTTAGGATGCTTTGAATTAGTAGTCTCTTTCTGTCTTTGCATGTGTTTCCGACCCATGTTGTCCTATCTTTACTAGCTCAAACCTTGCCTTGTAGCAGTATACTGGTTCAATAATTCACAGCCAAACTCGGAACAACCAAAGTTAATATCTGTAGGAAGGAACTACAGATCCTGGTTTGCATCAAAGATAGTCCACAAAATGTGTGTCAGGCAGCATCTCTGGAGAAAAGTAGTAGGTGACATTTTGGTTCGGAATCCTTCTTTAGACTTAAGGTTCAAGGTTGATACCTGCATGCACTCTTTGCGTATTTTAAGCTTCCAGCAAAGCTTAAAACATAGAAACATAGAAACATAGAAAATAAGTGCAGGAGTAGGCCATTCGGCCCTTCGAGCCTGCACCGCCATTCAATATGATCATGGCTGATCATCCAACTCAGTATCCTGTACCTGCCTTCTCTCCATACCCCCTGGTCCCTTTAGCCACAAGGGCCACATCTAACTCCCTCGTAAATATAGCTAATGAACTGGCCTCAACTACCTTCTGTGGCAGAGAATTCCAGAGATTCACCACTCTCTGTGTGAAAAATGTTTTCCTCATCTCGGTCCTAAAAGATTTTCACCTTATCCTTAAACTGTGACCCCTTGTTCTGGACTTCCCCAACATCGGGAACAATCTTCCTGCATCTAGCCTGTCCAACCCCTTAAGAATTTTGTAAGTTTCTATAAGATCCCCTCAATCTTCTAAATTCTAGCGAGTACAAACCGAGTCTATCCAGTCTTTCTTCATATGAAAGTCCTGACATCCCAGGAATGAGTCTGGTGAACCTTCTCTGTACTCCCTCTATGGCAAGAATGTCTTTCCTCAGATTAGGAGACCAAAACTGTACGCAATAGTCCAGGTGTGGTCTCACCAAGACACTCATCATAACATATCAAGACGTAACATATCATTGAGAGGAAATGGGCTCTCTTATGAAGTTGTTATTCACTTTGTAGTTTACTCTGATCCAGAGCAAAGTTGAAAAACTCGCTCTTGGATCGAATAGTATTGTCCTCCCATTTCTACTTCTGCCACACCATAGACAATGCAAGTGTTTGATTTCAAAAGCATCAAAGGCAGCCTGCAAGGTGTGTCCATAGACATCAGAAGCAAGGCTTTATATAATATTGCAGTTACGCAATTTTGCCTTCAACAATAGCTTAAGGCATTATACAGCATTTGATTAATGCTGTGCCTATAGATCGCGAAAAGGCAATGCTCTTATACAAAATTATCAGATGACCTGTCCTGGGCCAAGAACATAGATGCAATCACGAAAAAGGCATGCCTGTTCCTCTACTTTTTTTAGAAGATATTAAACTTCACCAAACACTCCAACAAATTTCGACAGATGCACTGCAGAAAGTATCATGGGCTGGAATGGCAATTTGCAGAGCACAGAAATGCAAGAGGCTGCAGAGAGTGGTGGACTCAGGCCGATCCATCTCGGGCACATCCCACTTCTCCATCAAAAATATCTACACGAAGCACTGCTTCAAGAAGGCACATACATCACCAAGGATCCACACCATCTGGGCCAGGCACTCCTCCCACAGCTACCATCGGGCAGGAGGTACGAAAGCCTGAAGTTGCACTTCACCAGGTTCAACAGCAGCTACTTTCCAACAACGATCAAGTTCTTGAACCGACCTGCACAACACTAATTCCACCTTATCACTCTGGAGCACTCTAGGCTATCTCTTGCGCTACCATGGACTTGTTTTCTAATAGTATTTTTGCACTAGTGTCTTGTCTATCTGAACAATTTTTTCTTTGTGCACTGTCTTGTATAATGTATGTTTTTGGTGTATTTGTCTGCGTCTATGTGGTTGTGATGCTGCTGCTAGTAAAAATGTTCATTGTTTCTGGAGAATGGGTCAGAGAAACAGGCCCTTTGCTCCAACACTTCCAAGCCGACCAACAATCCCCATGTAAGTTAGTTCCATTCGCGCGCATTTCGTCCGTATCCCTCTAAACCTTTTCTACCAATGTAACTTGTAAAACACTTTCATTAACAAGGTAATATTTTCATTGTGAAATAAGATTAGTTGCAGAAACAGTCCACAGGGATGAATCTATACCCATATAAAATCCAGCACCAAAGCATTGGTGTGATAAAGCCTGAGCAGCTATTAGAATATTTTACATGGAATGCCTTTGTCATGGACCTCTGACACATTGCTACATCAATACCATCAAACAAGCTGATCAGCTAATTGCATTGAAAAATGACCAATAACAAACCAAGATCATGAAGAATGTTGGGTGAATAATTTAAGCACGTTACCTAGCACCAAATAAAGATGAAAGCAGAAACTGGGATATCATGATCTGACCGTGGAGCCGCACGGCAGACCATAGTGTCACGGCTACCCCCCGGTGGCAGGCCTGGGTGGCCCGCCACAAAACCGGGCAGCTCGCCTTGAAGAGGGAAACTGCTGAGCCTGGCTCCTGCTCATCCATGAGAGACAGGAGAACCGGAGATGAGGTTGGAGGGAGTCATCGGTGGCGGATGCAAAGAACGAAGGGCCGGTAAGGGAAACCGGGGTCGTTCCTTCCGTGCCCTTATGGTCGATTGTGTAAGGTGCCCATGGAGGACAGAGGCTAAAAGGTAGACGGGCGAGGACTAGGACGACAAGTCACTCTGGAGGCAACGGCTGGAGACGCTGCAACAGCCAGGGACTTGACTGCATCGGGCGCCACTCCAGGAGACTGAGGACGTGAACCGGATGTGGCCTGCAGTGGCACAGAGCGGGGGAGCAGCAGTGGAGGATGCCTACAGCTTTGCTTGGCCAGGCCAACCCTTCAACACCACCAGGACGATGGGACTTTATGGCCAGCTGCATACAGAGACCATCTATGAGTGCTGTAAGTTGAACTGCCTAACCAACATGGCTGCCTGCAGGCCACTAGGAGGTGGTGGTGTGGAAACCTGACATGGATTATGGATCAGGCCATCAGCAGCAAAACCAGACATGGATCAAATCAGCAATACTGTTTGATCTACATCCCCCCTCTTAGGCATCATTTTTCTTTTAGAGCAAACATAAACCATATAGAAGTAATATGTATGTAAGGCTATAGAATTAACTATCATCTACAGTAAAGCAATGGAGGATATATTGTAAGTAATATAAGAATGCCAGTTATAGTTAATAAGAGTCCAAGATCTGCCTCTATACACAATCCCCGTATCTAGCCACAGGTTGCTGACCCGTCCTGCACATGTACGGTACAGGTCTTCAGCTGTATTCCTCACAGGAGATGTCGCCAACAGGCACAGCCTACATCAGGAGTTTCTTAGCAGGTGATGACTCAACCAACACAGGTTTTGCAGGGGATTTGTCGACAGTCTTTACAGGGGTCTTCATCATCAGCATCAGCCCCTTTTGCAGGAGCAGAAACAAAGTCCTGATCCCAGAACTGCTCATTGTCTGCTGTCACATGTTCCTCATACAGATAATCATTTCCATCCTCTGTCCATAACACATCATCTGGATACGTTGGTGGTTCACACGACAGAAGATACCACCCTACAGATGCTCGCCTCAATCATCAATCACGGATAGCCTGGCAAGCAGCATTTGCGTCCGCTTGCGGTTCGGCCTTACTTTTCTGTCTGGGACAAACTGGCCATTGAAGGTGGGGCTATCAAAAAGGGCCACAAGGTAGTGATTCCAACTTCACTCCAACAGAAGTACTTTCGAGCCTACAGTACACATTTTGATGGTCTCTGTATGTATTCTAATTAAAGTACTTGTTATGATATATAATGACTCTGTATCAATAGTACTTTGCACATGGTGTCAGAAGTGGGATAACATCGGTCAAGTTCGTCATCGGTGCAAGAGGCGAAACCATTTCGGGAGATGTTGCAGATCCCGACCTAACACAGAGCCGACAAAGCAGTCCATAAATTTGCTGCAAGCTGAGCCCCTGTCAGATTTGTCCGATAGCAGCATGGACGAGAGGCCAAAGATCAATGGAATCATTCTGCAGGCACATTCTATTGGGATAAATTTTCCCTGGACTCATTGGAAATTAAATGATCTATGAAATGGCTAGGATAGTCATAAGAAGAAACTCTAGTTTCACCTATGCATGGTGCAAGGCACAGTCATGGTAAAGGCTTGAGTCAAATTTATGGAATGCACCTACAGGCTTTATATAAGACTGATTGTGAATCATGGGTGATGTTGTACAGTAACGTGCTGGATATCACTGACCTTTCTGATCGCTGTTCAGCTAATTTGCTAGTCAAATAAGTCATTATTATTGGTTTTAATTACCAGCTAAAGACCTCTCAACTATTCTCACTGTGCCACCTGGCTTCTAAATATTCACTGGAAATTCATGAAATATAGCCGGGGAAATTGCCGTTCAAGACAGTAAAGATTTTATCAGCATACATACAGACAATTCTCTGATCCAAGTAAGTGAGCACTATGCTACTCTATTTCAATGGCAAATGAACAGGAGTCATCCAAAGAATGTTTGCTTGGTCTTTAGAGTGGTTTTGCACTACATTTCCCCCCCCCCAGATCAAATGCAAACATATACGAAGCGTGAAGCAGGCCTTTAAATGTCAAATGTGCTGGAGGAGGAACCTCAGGATGTGATGTCCAGAGCTCACTGCTCACAGCCCCTGCACCCACATCACTGCCTTGGAGCTTTGGTGCTGCAAAAAATATTAGTGCAGCCAGAGAGGGAATCTAGGGAATCGCTTGGGAGCGGCATGGGAGACAATTGCTGAGGCTTCAATGGGGATTCTGGCTTCTTTGTTAGTCTTGGGTGAGGTGTCTGAGGAGGAGAGTTAGTGTCATTCCATTATTTAAAATTACTATTTGGATTTATGTTCACTTGGAAAGGCAGGGACTGATTAGGATGAGACAGCATGAGAGATACTGTCTGACAAACTGATTAAGTTTATTGAGGAGGTAATTAAGAAAATTGAAATCAGGGCAGTAGATGTGGTTTAGGTGGACTTAGCAAGGCTATTAACAAAATCCCGCACATTAGGCTGGTCCAGAAAGTTGGGGCACCTGGGATCCAAGGTGCATTTGCAATCTGGGTCCCAAATCATCTTGGTGATAGGAAGTACAGGGTAGTTGTGAAGGTTTGATTTTTTCTGACTGGAAGCCTGTAACCAATAGAGTACTGCAGGGATCGGTATTGGGACCTTTGTTGTATACAATGTATTTATTAAGGCCTTGGATTAGCAATGTTACAAAATTTTGAGATTTTAAAAATCAAGTCTGTAATTTATCCCATCAGATAAAGCATAAAAATAAGTTTAATTTGACACCTAATTCACTTTCATATCTCAAGTATTTAAAAAGTTATGGCCATTTTCATACTGGGAAATGAGCATCTTGTTCCCTATTGATTTTCTATGGACATAACAAAAAAGCTGTGATCGTGAACAGTCAAAAGCCCATAACTTTCTTAAAAATTAAGAGAACTGAATGAAATTTTCAGTTATCATAGATTGAAGCATTCTGAAACAAATATAAAATAATCTTACTTGGATGACCTGAAATTAAAGCATATAATTAGTTAGTTACCTAATTGTAGCTAATTTCAGACTTCAATTACTAGATCTAAACATCTATCCATTTCTTAATAAATGATTAACATTTTTAAATAGCCTAAATGTCCAAATAATATTCACAAATAATTCACAATAAAACATGATTTTTAAATCTCATTTACATTAATTTATAGGCCAAATGGAAGGAATTTAGTGTTTAATTGCTGTAAATAAATGCCCATTTAAATCAGCTTTCCAGTGGGTCCCTGTGGAACGCGCTGGTTTAGAACGTTCACATTGCGGTAGATTTGTGCCCCAAATGCCGAGAAAAATACTGCGCGATATAATGGGCCCAAATTGAGCTACTCGCAATATTAAACTTAGTATAAAGGGATCTTTAGAAGCCCTTTTTAATGTAAAAATATACAACCTAACTTCTGCTATTTGCTTTATGAGACCCTGCGGTTGCTGGCGGTCGCGGGTTTAGAGATTGATTTTTAAACTACTATAACTATTATTCAAGGCCTTTAAACCTAATAATAGCTTTTGCGACGGGGTCTTCCAGCGATTTTTCGTTAATAATTAACTAGGCTGAACATTTTCGATTGGAACAGCTTAGAGAAAATCGCGTTTTAAACCCGCCCCCTCTAAACGGCGCCAAAATCGCGCACACCCTCAGCAGCAGATCTTCAACGACGCTTCAGGTAGGCTTTGCAACATACCTACTTGGATGAGAGTGTAGGTGGATTGATTAATAGGTTTACTGGCAAGATAGAAATTGGTGGGGTAATAGATGGTGAACAAGGTCGTGAAAGGATACAGAGGGACATGGTCAGCTGGAAATTGGACGGAGTGATGGCAAATGGAATTAAATCCAGGCAGGTGTGAGGTAATGCACTTTAGGACATCAAATACCAACAGAGCATATATGGTAAATGGCAGTGATCCTGGGAGTATTCATGTACAGAGAGCCCTTGCAGTGAAATGTCATAGCTCCTTCAAAATGGCAAGACTGGTGGATGGGATAAGGAGGATATGCTTGCCTTCATATCTGAGACATTGCATATAGGAGTTGAAACATCAAGTTGCAGTTGGACAAAACATTGGTCAGGCTACATTTGGAATATTGTGTACTGTTCTGGTCACTCACACTACAGGAAGAATTTGGTAGCATCAGAAGAATTGCAGTAAAGATTTACCCAGGTATTGCCTGGAATGGAGGGCTTTACTTATAAAGAGAGATTGGAAAGGCTAGGTTTATTCCCACTGCAGCATAGAAGGCTGATAGGGGAACTTATAGGGGTGTATAAGATGATGAGGGGCATCATAGAATAGGTAGTCAGAGCTCTTTACCAGAATGGGAGAGTCTAAAACTAAAGAGTATAGATTAAGGTGATAGGGGATAACTTGAGATGATGTCAGGACAATCTTTAAATCACAAAGAATGGGTGTTATAAGGGAGCTGCCAAAGGAAGTGGGAGAGGCAGGTACAGATATAACATTTAAAAGATACTTGGCTGGGTATTTGGATAGGAGAGGAGAAGAGGGATAGCGGGCAAATAGGACTAGAGCAAATTGGGCATCTTGGTCAGCAAGGAGGATGTGGGCCGAAGGGGCTGTTTCTATTCTGTAGGAGCTCTAAGTTAGTGCTAAGACCATGCCTATTTTATACTGAGGGTGTATCGCTTAAGAGAGGAATTATAAGAATAGGACTGGTGGAAAGAACAAGCAGAGCATGTGGAGTGGTTAGCCGAGTACATAGGATTATGGTCTTTATGAAGGCATGGAGAAGATTAGTAAGGAAGTTACTTTGAACCTGAACAAAACCCTGCCTGGACCACAGAGCATCATTTCAAATACTGATTATCCAACTTTTCAATGGAACTGACTGTCCGAGGGAACCTGAGAGTTGAAGATTGTGAAGAGAATAGGCTAGATTGGTTCCTCATGCCTGCTGCATGATTAAGTAAGATTGTGGCTGATTTCTGTACCTCGGTACCCTTTTCTGCACCAACTCCACATCTGTTGATTTTCTTTGCTTTAAAAAATCGATTGATTTTCCTCCCTTGACTATAATCAGTGACTCAGCCTTCGCAGTTGGAGGAGAGAATTCCAAAGACACAGCATACTCTGGGTGAAGAAATATACTGTCTTCTCAACCCTACATATTTTGAGACAGCGGTTTTAGAGACCACAACCATTACAAGCAAGCCCCAGAAAAATGTCTATTTCAATGTAGCAGCACATTATCCTTGTAATCTCCAAGTATAGACCATGTTTGAATCTGTCGTCAGATGAGAAATATCCCCAGACACTAATAAATCTGATGAATCTTCACTGGACTTTCAATCTCAGGTATTCTTCAATCAATACAGAGACCAGATCGATATATTCTATTCCAGCTGTGGTCTCACTGGGGCTCCTGGCAATAAGAGCAAGATGTCTCAATTCCTGTACACAAATCCTTTGGAGGAAGTCCAGCGAATCTTTGCCTTTCCAATTGCTTGCTGTATATCAACTTTTAGCACTTCGTGAGCATGAATTTATAGAAAACATGTAATATTGCTTGTGAGAATGAGATACATCAGCTGTAAGGTTAGACTGGAGAAGCATGGATTATTCTTCATGCAGCAGAGAAATCTGAGGATAATCTTTGTAAGGTCAGGACTGGTTACAACAGGTTTAAGTGAGTAGTTATTCCCGTATGCACACAGGTCAAGGAACAGGGGTTGCATTTTTTTTTTAAGTGGCTGATAGCTACATGGGAGATGTGAGGGTATTTTAGGCAGAGAGTAATTATTGTCTGGAACTATAGGGGAGGTGAAAGCAGAATCAACCAGGACTGTGGAAAGGGAATTGGGAAAACATTTGATGGAATCATTTATGGGTTATGGAGTAAGAGCAGAGAATTGGGATGAACAAGGCATTTTCATCTCTAACCTGAATTCACTCATTGGGCTTTGTCTGCATTGTAACAATGTTATAACCAGTTAGTCTATTTCCTTTGTCTTTTTGGCTGACGTATAAACATTGGCTTATGTTATATTCACTTGAGGTGATATATGGGGATCCTTGCATTAACAGTTCATCCAGCAATCCCTTTTATATTGCCCTGAAGTGGCAGCCCAGATGAGAGTTCACACTTTGTTTTATCATAAAGGATAGTTTGAAGTTTACTTGCACAGTACTTTATGCTCATGTCCTCTTCAAAATCTTTAATTCTATCTGCAGACCTTGGCGGTACAACAGAAGCGAGCGGGTGTGTCCTGGAGAGCCACATAACATCAGGCCTTTTTAGTACGGTGAAAGAGATTATCTTCCATTGACATGGGGAACACAGAGAGCATTGAAGGAATGGGCACAGAAAAAATAAAGCCCCTCTTTCCAGATTTCCACTTGAACCGACCTTCTTCTGTTTTTTTTTTTAATCCTACCTGTTCTACAGCTTGTTTTCCAGGCACAGTGTGCTTTCCAATACATTTTGCTATAACCACTATTTTAAAGGTTACCCAGAAGAAAATGCATTCTTTCTGGATGCCACAGAAAGCAATGCAATATGCAGTTATTGTTTAAATACATTTTCTTACAGTAAGATGTATAACAGTGCATTTAACCCAAACATCACATCATTTACTTCAATTTTGATAAAGTCATAATTATACAGCTTTTTCACAATTATATTATCTGCGAGATTAATGACATGACTGTACATGTACCCATCTTTGCGATTAAAGTAAATTCCAATTTATATATATTACTTCACGATTAAAAGATATTTTCTTACTTTTAGTTTAGTTTCCTTTGTTATTATTTATAAATAAAAACATTCAAATAAGTATCACAAGACTAATTCCAGGAATAATATCTTATTGGTTTAAGCTTATTGTAGCAGAAATATAATGCAGCAGTTGTTGCAAATCTTAATGAAATTAAACATGCTTGCAGTTATCATTTGCATTTATTTCTTACCTGCAAGATGCAGCCAACATATTAAAATATTCCATAACAAGGCCTTTGTGTAAAATGTTCTGGAAAACATTTTTGCTTTATGTAGCTGCCTCAGTGTAACCTAAAGTGAGACTACCTGAAGAAAATTAAGTTCCCTCATATTTAAGACCTTGATGTGATGTCACGTCACTCAATCATAGGGTGTCTAATAACACACCTTATTTTATGCCTCGAAGCACAGGTGGATACTAAATGAAACGGCAACATTTTTATGTAAGATAACTAAGGCTTTGAAACGTGTTTATCAGCTATTCTGAAAAGAGGGAAGGCAAAATTAACATACTCATTTTTAGGTAATGAGAAATAAAAGTACTTTATCCACTATAAATGTTCTCATTAATGTTATAACATTGTACAACAAACGTATTACTGGGCTGAGATTTTATAACCAACTTATTTTCATCACTGATTCGAAAGTCTTGGCAACTTTGTACTGGAGTTAATTTCTAGCAATGCTGGAATATCTTGTGTTTTGGAGGCCATTTGGCCCAGGAGGAGTAGGTCACCTTCCAAAGACGCAATCTCCCCATTGGTCCCATTCCCTTTATTCCTTTATACAATGTATTCTCTTTCACAGATAACCATCAGCTTTCCCTTGATTCCTTTTTGCACCAACCTACACTAGGCAAGCTTTACAGCATCCAATTAAGAAGAAGGCATAGGCGAATGAACCCCTTGACCTGTTCCTCCATTCAAGATCATGACTGATCTTCCACCTTTTTGGAATTTGAGGGCAGACCCGCTAAAAATTATGACAGTATTAGAAAGGGTGTATAGTCAGAATCTTCTTCCCAGGGTGGAAATGTCGAAGACTGGTGGGCTAGGCCTGAGGGTGAGAGGAGAAAAGTTTAAAAGTAATATGCAGGGCAAGGTTTTTTCCACACAGAGAGTGGTGGGTGACTAGATTTTGATGCCAGATGTAGTGGTGGAGACAGATGCGATAGTGGCATTTAAAAGGTGTTTAGATAAGCACATGGATATGCAGGGAACAGTAGGATATGGATCAGGCAGGCAGAGGAGATTACTTTATCTCAGTATCATGTTCGGCACAGACATTGTGGACTGAAGAGCCTGTTCCTGTGTTCCCAGCCACTTTCCTGTACTAATCGTGACTTATTTTGCAATCAGTCCAATGGTACGTTCATTGACATGGGAAGTTGTATGATGAAAAACTGTCCGTTAGGTTTTACAACAAGGACCCAACGTGCAGCAAGAATGTTTGCAAGGGACGCACTGAACTACACAAATTGAAATAGTTATCCAAGAGGTATAATGTGAAGATGAGATAGAAAGGAAATTGGGAAATACCTTCTATAAGGCTGGCATAAGGCAACCAAAAATGATATCATCAAATGTTGCAGGGTGAGGGAAATCCAAGAAGATTGCGAACAGAATAAGAAATACAAGATTAGAAATGTAGAATGCAAAGGAAAAATGAGCTACTATTTAAATGAGTTACTGAACAAAGATGGAACTAATTTGAAGGTGTATAGTGTACTTAGAGATGATTAAAGATGGATTTCAAGTTATACATGTGGAATTGGATATTCTAATGGACGGAATAGCTGAATTTCAAAATTTTGTCTGACTCAACTTGGTAATAAATTTGTTCTAATTATATGATCCTGGTGACACAGTAAATTTAGATATGATGGATCATAATAGGTAGGAATTCAATATCTTTAACCTCAGTCATAAATTTGATAATATACTGGAGGACTGAGTTTCCCCAATACCAATGCAAGGCTTGGTCTTTCAGTGACATTTTACTGGGATCTTGACGTGTCTTGGTAATAATTTTCATCCACAGAAATGGGATGGGTGTATTAATTACATTAAGCAGGTAACCTTCACGTGGTCCATGTGATTCAGTAACAGATCAGCCAGAAGTCATACTTCATCAACAATCCTAAGATAAAGAAAGCAGAATTTAATTTTGGTTCAAGAGAAGCATCAGTCAGTCCCAGGTGGTTTATCATTGTTACTGTGGGCATTTATAAAATACCCCATACCTGTGTGAACCTGCATCAGTTTATTTATGTATAAAATGCCTTTGTGCACCAAAAGATTGAGCAGGTTAAATATGCTGAAGGAGATTAGATCTTGCATGAAGAAACTTGTATTCACAGTTTCCAACATGGACCTCTTGCCCAATTGTATATGATGGGTTCCTGTTCTGTACTGGGTATAATCTTTGTTTATTCTTTCTCTTCTTTGGAATTGATGGTTATGATATCAGATTTACTTGGAATTTGTTCATCTACTGTACAAACTAAACAAAAATGATTCAGATTTTATTTGCATTTGCCTCTTGGGGGGAAGGAGTGGTTTAATCCAAGAGAACAACTGACCCTCAATGACATTAATGCAAGATAAACAATAATTTTGTTGAACAATTTGTTTTGGAATGGGAATTTGGTGGAAATTATGAGTCACCTCCATCAGTCATTGAAGCATGGAAGTTCCAAAGAATTGAACCTTCTGCCTCCGAAACTTTAACTAGTGTCCTTTTGCTTTTTTTGTGTCTTTTTAGATGAGAATTCAAGGGGCTGTCCCACTGCGGCGACCTAATCCGCGAGTTCAGAAGAGTGTCTTCGACTTTCAAGCTCGAGGGCACTCGCCTGGAAAACCTTGGACTGAATCGACCGTCAGCGATGAAACCGTGAGCTGGATCGACCGACCGCACACACACACACACAAATACATCGCAAAGGCGGGGGCCAGGGAAAGTGGGGGAGCGCTGTCTGAAATTCACACCCGTGATGAAGAGGAAGGTGCTGCACAGTGGATGGTAAGTCCTTTAGAGAGCGCGGGGGGTGGGGGGGAGAGAAGGGGAGAGAAGGGGGAGAGAAGGGGGAGAGAAGGAGAGAGAAGGGGAGAGAAGGGGGGAGATGAGGGGAGAAAGAGTGGAGACACTTTTAAGAAGTCAGACAATGTTTAATAAAGTTTAGCGGGCATTTAACATACTGGTCAGTTTTCCTTGGTCCTGAAAACTCCAATGCCCGGTCAGCGAAGGAGATTGCCTATGACTGCCCTCGATTGCCAGTAACTAAATAGTGACCCCACTCCACTGCACTACGAGTTAAAAAGAACCATGCCGACCAATTTATACTCTCGGCAAACCTTTCAATATGTTGAAAATTTTTCCGCGAGTATGCGGGAACTTCCCTCGAGCATGAAGGAGAGCTCCAGTGACACAATGCAGAAATGTCTCTTATTCACAATCCTTTATCATTTATAGCACCAAAATAAGCGATTTAAGGAATAATGTAATCAGGGGAATATAAAGCAAAAGTATACTCACAATCAAATTTTGAAACCCCAGAACATTATACATCCCTTCCCAGCTGGATGTAACCTTCTTAAAGTGTAGATGCAAGGAACTGCACATGCTGGTTTACAAAAAAGTCACAAAGTGCTGGAAGAACTCAGTGGGTCAGGCAATATCTCCAATGAACATAGATAGGTGTCGAAGGGTTCCGACCCAAAATGTCCCTAATCTATGTCCTCCAGAGATGCTGCCTGACCAGCTGAGTTACTCCAGCACTTTGTAACTTCATGAAGTTCACTTACTAAAACCAACTGCTGTGCCCCATAGGAAAATGGGACCAAGGCTTTTAACATCTGCATCTTCATTTTCTCATTGTATTTCTGCTTTGCCTTTCCAGATCTGTAACACAAGCTCCTAAATCTCATTGCTCCTCCAGAACCTCTCAGCTTTAAAAAACCCCATCCTAATATGGATAAATTGAATGATTCCACATATCTCCACACCAACCTTCCCTATCCATGATTCTGCATGTTTATGTAATTTTGTAACTTCCTGTTTTAAACCATAAACTGTTTTATGTCGGTCCAAGGAATATTTTATCTGCCAAACTGAAAATGCAGTTTTCTTCCCAATTATCTGCAGTGGAAAACTGCGGTCACAATTGAGAGGCCCTGATATTACCATTTTCAAGTCTTGTCAATCAAGGGTTTTTTTTCCATTAACAACTCTCGAAGTTACTCCAAATTCCATGTATATTTGCAAAATGACCTTTCACATTGGACCTTAAGAACGCATGTGTGTGCCCTTTTGCCTCCTCTACCATTCAACAAGCTCATGGTTTATCTGACTTTGGTCCCTCGGAACCTTTGAGTTGATTGTCTCATATTTCCATGGTTCCCATCAACACTGGATGCCAGTTCCGCCCATCGAGTCTAAGCAAGCTAACAATTAAATCGTATTGGCCCTCTAAGTTTCTTTGTAACTTGTTCTCCCCTATTGTCATCAACTCTACAACCCACCTACCCTTCAGGTAGGTCACAGAGGTCAATTGGTCTGCCACATTGCATGTCTTTGGGATGTGGGAGGAAACCAGAGCACCCAGAAAAAAGACCCGCACGATCACGGGGAGATTGCACAAACACCATGCAGAAAACAGTGAAGGTTTTGATCAAGCCTGGATCATTGGATCTGTGAGGTAGTGACTTTCCAGTTATGGAACTGTACCTCCCCAGCGTATGTATATTGATTCAGTCTTCACAGCCTTTTCGGTAAAGAATTCCAAAGATCGTTAACTTTGAAGAAATTTTTCCTCATATCTACTTTATATGGGGTCCGTTTATTCTGAAATCAAGAGGAGTAACATCTTTATAATATGATTATATATTTCAATAAGAGCCTATCTCATTCTAAATTCCACTGAGTATCAGACCAACCACCTGAAATCTTTTCTTAATACACACATGCCTTATGTGGTACATAGTGCCTTTAGACATTCCACCATCTCCCATTCCAATGCCATTTTAAGACATTCATCCAGATTAGTCAGTGACACACCTTTCATCACCTCCAGCCAGGGTGACGATCATCCCTCTCCTATAGAAATGTGTTTATTTTGTCTCTGCTTTAGTAACCTGCCTACAAATGATGTCAAACCGATGACCATAATTATCTGTTTCCTCCAGTTCTTCACCAGTAATGCTGTAATTTTGCTACTGTATTTTCTAATCCAAGGGACTAATTCACGCCTGGAATATTTCAAAAAGTATGACAAATTCAGTAGATAATTTCCTTTGGAGACTCAAAAGACTGCAGATGCCCTATTTTCTGAGCAAAACACAAAGTGATGGAGATTCTCAGCAGGTCAGGCAGCATTTGTGGAGGGAATGGACAGACAAGGTTTCGGGGTGGGACCCTTCTTCAGACTGACTTTCTCTGCCTACCTGATGTGGAATACATCATGTTCTGACATTTGCCTACTATAAATTCCTTTCATTTCTCCATGGTAATTCATTTTTCATAAATTAACTCTGCTTCCCTTTGGCTTAATTTTGGATCCTATATGCCACTGATAAAACATACTCTTGTTTTCACTGCAATAACAGGTAGAGAGTACTAATTGATAAACTTTTCATTTCTTGAAGTAGTCAAAGACCCTTTCGGTGTAACATTTATCTCCAGAGATATTTTAGTTTCTTCACGGCACACGGATTTGCAAGTACGTTCTTAATTCTGCTCGATATGTTTGACGTTCAGAGAAGTTATTTTTCCCTTGGGTATGGGTGGAAGCTACAGAAACAGAATCGCAATTGATTTAACTACTCAGCCAGTCATCGCGAACTCTGAGGTTCTGCCAAAGAAAAAGAATTAAATTATAATACTCCTCATTTCCTCAGGCACTTTGATGAAATAAACAAGTTTCTGTGGGAAAGGCATAAAAGGGAATAAGTAATTGATTGAACTGAAATTCCAATGTGCCAACCGCATTAAGCAGATAGTACAATGGTTAGAACTTCAGCAGGGAAATCACCAGCTCCTAAGGCCTTTCTTATTTCAGTTTGCACATGACCTTCTGGTTTGAGGGTGGAGAGACATGGCAAGATTGGGACACAGGGTTAGTTCTGGGGTGGAGTCAAGGATACTCAAGTCATGGACTGAATTATTGGAGAAGGTGCAGAAGGGGTTCACCAGAATGGTGCTTGCATTGGGGGGTATTAGCTATAAGGAGAGGATTGAGAAACTTGGAGAGTTTTCTCTGGAGTTTCGGAGGCTGAGGGGAGACCTAATAGAAGTTTATAACATTTTGAGGCACAGTTAGACAGTGAGAGTCTTCTATCCCCAAGGTAGAAATTGCTCTCAAAGACTAGAGAGCATAAGTTTAAGGTGAGAGGAAAATAACAGACAATGTTTTTGGGGGGGCCATCACATCCCCTTCCACCTATATTCCTTTATCTGGCTTCACAATTCACACTTCTATCCTTATCCCACACCTTTGTCTTTCATCCCAGGCCCTTGTCCAACCCCCCCTCCCCCCCACCTCCCCACCTGTATCTACTTACTACTTGCCAGGCTTTATCTTGCCCCACCTCTCTTCCAGCTTTCTCTCCACTTCCCCCGCCCCCCACCCCCCCACCACAATCAGTCTGAAGAATGGTCCCAACCCAAAATGTTATCAATCCATATTCCCCTGAAATGCTGCTTGACCTGCTGAGTTACTCCAGCACTTTGTGTCTTTTATGGTAAACAAACATCTGCAGTTCCTCACCGCTGTTCTTGCACCCATTGTTGTTTCAGGTCTAAGCAAATGGAAATAACATAGTGGATTAAGTGGTGGCCAGTCCAACAATTTTCCATACAGGTCATGTGGACATCCTTGCAGTCTCTCAGTGAGACATGTAATCTAACAGCTCCCCGTGCAGCGATCAGTGTGTTCATCACCAGGTCTTGCGCATGTCTCTCTGATGAAGCAATGTGTTGATTATCACACGATGGTACACTGAGCATTTTGTAAGAAATTATTCCTTCCTTGCCAGAGAGGTATGTCTTTCCTTATCCCACACTTTTGTCTTTCATCCCTGGCGCAGGAGTTGACTAGCAGTTGGTCTGTCACCCTTTGCGTATACAACACAGTTGCCTTCATCCATCGGGACATTGATGATAAACATTGGGAAGTCGGTTGCAGATGAATAAAACTTTGGTTAGGCCATAGAGTCGTAGAATCATACTGCGTAGAAACAGGCCCATCGGCCCAACTTGCCCATGCCGACCAACATGCGCAAGACCTGGGCAAGATTTTAAACTAGAATGGTTGGGGGGAGGGACTCAAATAGAGAAAGCTATTAGACAGTGTGTGAGGCAGGAGGCAGAGAAGGAAAGCATTCAGACCCAACATGTAGGGGGGAAAGAAGAAAACAATAATAAACAGAGAATAAGAGGTGGTGGGGTTCTTAAATGGGTGAGCAGAGAAACAGAGGGGTGTAAAATGCGGGCGGAAGCAATAGGTAGCAAGGTGAAAAGTAAAAGTGGCAGGCAGACAAATCCAGGGCAAAAATCAAAAAGGGCCACTTTTCAACATAATTGTATAAGGGGTAAGAGCGTTGTAAAAACAAGCCTGAAGGCTTTGTGTCTCAATGCAAGGAGCATTCGTAATAAGGTGGATGAGTTGAACGTGCAGATAGCTATTAATGATTATGATATAGTCGGGATCACGGAGACATGGCTCCAGGGTGACCAAGGCTGGGAGCTGAACATCCAGGGATATACAATATTCAGGAGGGATAGAGAGAAAGGAAAAGGTGGTGGAGTAGCGTTGTTGGTTAGAGAGGAGTTTAACGCAGTGGAAAGGAAGGACATTAGCTTGGAAGATGTGGAATCGGTATGGGTAGAACTGCAAAACACTAAGGGGCAGAAAACGCTGGTGGGTGTTGTGTACAGGCCACCTAGCAGTAGTAGTGAAGTTGGGGATGGCATCAAACAGGAAATTAGAAATGCGTGCAACAAAGGCAAAACAGTTATAATGGGTGACTTCAATCTACATATAGATTGGGTGAATCAAATTGGCAGTGGTGCTGAGGAAGAGGATTTCTTGGAATGTATGCGGGATAGTTATCTAAACCAACATGTAGAGGAACCAACGAGAGAGCAGGCTATTCTAGACTGGGTATTGAGTAATGAGGAAGGGTTAGTTAGCAGTCTTGTTGTGCGTGCCCCCTTGGGCAAGAGTGACCATAATATGGTTGAGTTCTTCATTAGGATGGAGAGTGACATTGTTAATTCAGAAACAACGGTTCTGAACTTAAAGAAAGGTAACTTTGAGGGTATGAGACGTGAATTGGCCAAGATTGACTGGCAATTAGTTCTAAAAGGGTTGACGGTGGATATGCAATGGAAGGTATTTAAAGACTGCATGGATGAACTACAAAAATTGTTCATCCCAGTTTGGCAAAAGAATAAATCAGGGATGGTAGTGCATCCGTGGATAACAAGGGAAATCAGGGATGGTATGAAACCAAAAGATGATGCGTACAAATTAGCCAGAAAAAGCAGCATACCAGAGGACTGGGAGAAATTCAGAGACCAGCAGAGGAGGACAAATGGCTTAATTAGGAAAGGGAAAATAGATTATGAAAGAAAACTGGCAGGGAACATAAAAACTGACTGCAAAGGTTTTTATAGATATGTGAAGAGAAAGAGATTAGTTAAAACAAATGTAGGTCCCTTGCAGTCAGAAACAGGTGTTGATCATGGGGAACAAGGATATGGCGGACCAATTGAATAACTACTTTGGTTCCGTCTTCACTAAGGAAGACATAAATAATCTGCCGGAAATAGCAGGGGACCGCGGGTCAAAGGAGATAGAGGAACTGAGTGAAATCCAGGTTAGTCGGGAAGTGGTGTTGGGTAAATTGAATGGATTAAAGGCCGATAAATCACCAGGGCCAGATAGGCTGCATCCCAGAGTACTTAAGGAAGTAGCTCCAGAAATAGTGGATGCATTAGTGATAATTTTTCAAAACTCTTTAGATTCTGGAGTAGTTCCTGAGGATTGGAGGGTAGCAAACGTAACCCCACTTTTTAAGAAGGGAGGGAGAGAGAAAACGGGGAATTACAGACCAGTTAGTCTAACATCGGTAGTGGGGAAACTGCTAGAGTCAGTTATTAAAGATGGGATAGCAGCACATTTGGAAAGTGGTGAAATCATTGGACAAAGTCAGCATGGATTTACGAAAGGTAAATCATGTCTGACGAATCTTATAGAATTTTTCGAGGATGTAACTAGTAGAGTGGATAGGGGAGAACCAGTGGATGTGTTGTATCTGGACTTTCAGAAGGCTTTCGACAAGGTCCCACATAAGAGATTAGTATACAAACTTAAAGCACACGGTATTGGGGGTTCAGTATTGATGTGGATAGAGAACTGGCTGGCAAACAGGAAGCAAAGAGTAGGAGTAAACGGGTCCTTTTCACAATGGCAGGCAGTGACTAGTGGGGTACCGCAAGGCTCAGTGCTGGGACCCCAGCTATTTACAATTTATATTAATGATCTGGATGAGGGAATTGAAGGCAACATCTCCAAGTTTGCGGATGACACTAAGCTGGGGGGCAGTGTTAGCTGTGAGGAGGATGCTAGGAGACTGCAAGGTGACTTGGATAGGCTGGGTGAGTGGGCAAATGTTTGGCAGATGCAGTATAATGTGGATAAATGTGAGGTTATCCACTTTGGTGGCAAAAACAGGAAAGCAGACTATTATCTAAATGGTGGCCGATTAGGAAAAGGGGAGATGCAGCGAGACCTGGGTGTCATGGTACACCAGTCATTGAAAGTAGGCATGCAGGTGCAGCAGGCAGTGAAGAAAGCGAATGGTATGTTAGCTTTCATAGCAAAAGGATTTGAGTATAGGAGCAGGGAGGTTCTACTGCAGTTGTACAGGGTCTTGGTGAGACCACACCTGGAGTATTGCGTACAGTTTTGGTCTCCAAATCTGAGGAAGGACATTATAGCCATAGAGGGAGTGCAGAGAATGTTCACCAGACTGATTCCTGGGATGTCAGGACTTTCATATGAAGAAAGACTGGATAGACTTGGCTTATACTCGCTAGAATTTAGGAGATTGAGAGGGGATCTTATAGAAACGTACAGAATTCTTATGGGGTTGGACAGGCTAGATGCAGGAAGATTGTTCCCGATGTTGGGGAAGTCCAGGACAAGGGGTCACAGCTTAAGGATAAGGGGGAAATCCTTTAGGGCCGAGATGAGAAGAAACTTTTTCACACAGAGAGTGGTGAATCTCTGGAACTCTCTGCCACAGAGGGTAGTTGAGGCCAGTTCATTGGCTATATTTAAGAGGGAGTTAGATGTGGCCCTTGTGGCTAAAGGGATCAGGGGGTATGGAGAGAAGGCAGGTATGGGATACTGAGTTGGATGATCAGCCATGATCATATTGAATGGCGGTGCAGGCTCGAAGGGCCGAATGGCCTACTCCTGCACCTATTTTCTATGTATCTATGTAAGATTGCCCATGCCGGCCAACATGCGCAAGATTGGCTCTTATATTTCCAAACATCATGATTCTTAAACATCACGATAGTCCCAGCCTCAATTACTTCCTCAGGCAGATTGTTCCATACATCCACCACCCTTTATGTAAAAAGTTACCCCTCAGGTTCCCATTTAAATTTCCCCCCCTCACCTTAAACCTAAGTCTTTGGGTTCTCGATTCCCCTATTCTGGGCAAAAGACCATTTGCATACCTGATCTATCCCTCTCATGATTTTGTATGCCTCTATAAGATCACCCCAATATTTGTAGAATTGTGTGTAGTTCCAGTTACCACATTGTAGGAGAATGCAGAGACTATAGAGAGGCTGCAGAAGTGGTTCACCAGGATATTGCCTGGATTTTATGTATTTGGCAAAATTGGTATTGGTGATGGTTTGTTATTATAACGTGCAGTGAACAACTTTGTTTTCATGCTATTACACGATGCTTCACATGAATATCGTGCTTTACGTGAATACAATCAAGCAGCACACATGTGCAACAGCAGTGCAAAGAGAAAAATACCAGCATGCAGATCACAGCACTATATTGTTACAGTTACAGAGAAAGAGCCGACTTTAAAATCAGGGCTGCATGCTTAGGTGTGAGTGGAACATTAAGCATTTTGATAAAAGTTGGGAAGAAGCTGTGTCCTGAATCTGGTGTAGTACTTATGAGCCTTCTGAGGAAGTAGATTTTTTAGTGTGCTTTCTTGGCTTCTCAATCCAATATGCATCAATCCAATCAACATCCTGGTGTATCCCCTCTACACCTTCTTCAGCACACCACATCCTTCTTATCGTGTGACAGCAAGAACCACACAATTTCCATGTGTGGCCTAACTAGTATTGTGTAAAGTTGCAACTTAGCATTTCAATTCTAATATTCTATGGCATAATACACAAATGGCAGCATGCAATATGCCTTCCTCAGCGTCCAGCCCGATTAACAGCCGTCCACCACTACCCTCGGTCTACTATGGGGAAGCCAGTTCTGCATCCAAGCTACCACAATCACCGTGGGTTCCTTGCCTTTTAATCTTCTGGATGACACCAGAGAGCGGTGAGGGAGGGACCTCCCTTGAGCGCACTCTCAATCAGGACAAGCGAGGAAAAGAGTGGTCAGAGAAGGAAAGTGGACTGGAGGGGTGGGGGGGAGGGTAAGTGGGAGAGTATATGTGAGACGTTTGGAGCTAGTGATTTTGAGGGCTGATAGGAGAGGGTCCATGGAAAAATAAGGACGTTGAAGAGAGGGAGATTCAGGGACAGGGTGGATTATTAGGTGAGAAAAGTCACGTGGTGATTGAATGATTGGATGGGGAAGGAACAGGAAACACTGGGCAGGGACGTGGAGGGGTATTTATGTGTGTGTGCATGTGTGCGCTTCTTCTGGCAGCTCATTCCCGATACATGCTACCCTGTGAGTGAAAAGGTTGCTCCTGAGATCCCCCTTAGATCTCTCCCCTCTCAAGTTAAGCCTATGCCCTAGTTTTTGAATCCTCTCCCATGGGAAAAAGACTCTGAGCATTCACTTTATCAATACTCCTCATGAGCTTGTACACCTCAATATGGTCACTTCTCAATCTCCTACACATTCTAGCCTCTCCAACCTCTCCCTATGACCCAGGCCTGCAAGTCTATGTAATATCCTGGTGAATCTCTTCTGCACTTTTTCCAACTTAATGACATCCTTTCTAACATCTGAGTGATCAGAACTGCGCACAATACTCTAAATGTGGTCTCACCAATATACTGCATCGTGGACTCCGTACCTATATACTCAATACCTTGCCCAATGAAGCCACGCATGTGAAATGTTTTCTTCACCACCCTGTCCACCTGAATTCTACTTTCAGGGACCATACACATGTACACCCAGATCTCTGTTCTCCAACACTTTCCAGGGCCCTACCATTTACTGTACATGTCCTGCCTTGGTTTGACATGCCAAATTGGAACACTTGACTGAATTGAATTCCAGTTATCATCTCTGGCCCCACCTTCTCAACTGATTTAGATCGCGGTGTAAACTTAGATATCCTTCTGCACTGCCTACTATGGTATTCAGAATACCTTCTAACACCTTTCCCACCACTGAAGTTAGCCTCACAGGCCTGTAGTTTCCTGACTTGTCCTTGCCACCCTCCAGTCCTCTAAAACTTCAACTGCGACTATCCTTAAGAATCTTCTCCGATAATTTCCCGACCACTAATGTAAAGCCTACCAACTGATCATTTCCTGGTCAGTACCTGCTGATCATAATTAATAGCCAAGTGTCGATTAATTCTGACTTTCTGAAGTTTTCCCAATAGCTTCCCAACCCCTGATGTTAGGCTGTGTAGGAAAGAACTACAGATGCTGGTTTAAATCGAAGATAGACACAAAATGCTGGAGTAACTCAGCCGGACAGACAGCATCTCTGGAGAAAAGGAACAGGTGATGTTTCATGTCGAGACCCTTCTTCTGACTGAGTGTCATGGGAGAGGGAAACGCGAGATATGAAAAGGACATAAAACACATGAAGAAAAACTATACAAAAGAACAAATCAAAGACAGCAACAAAGCCAAAACAAAGCTGTTCATTGTTTCTCAGTACATGACCATAAAGAGCCTAAATCCCCAAAAAACGTAAACAATATTATTAAATGCAAAAATCCGACAAACCTTTGAATGGCCAAGCTAGTCTCCTCTCTCCACGTTTAGTAAATGTCCGTTTTTTGAGTCTTATGTTTATTTGATGCCAATTATTTCCAGTGCTATGAAGGCATGTTTACTATATCGAGTTATGTTTTTTGTATATTTTCCAACTTACAAACAAAATGGACTTCTGGACGTCTGTCGAAATGAATTGTTTGCTACCCATGGACAGGGTACAGGGAAGCAATTTTGCTCTTGAAAGTTTGTAAAACATGATTGAAGTTTTATTGTGTCTTCCACAGCCCCAATGTGTTCCAAAGCTTTTCACAGCCAATGAGATATGTTTGAAGTGAAGTGCAAAAGGGAACGCAGATCAATCTGTGAAAAGCAAGATCCAGTAGCAAAATAACTGGAAACAAGATGGTCATGGATTCTCAATTGTCACTTGTGGGCAAAATCAACTTAGAGATGTATTTCAGGGTGGTGCTGGGGACAGATATGAAAGTGGCATTTAAGAGACGTTGAGATAGGCACATGGACATACAGGGAATGGTGAGATATAGATTACGTGCAGGCAGAGGAGATTAGTTTAACCTGCCATCATGTTCGGTGCAGACATGGTGGGCCGAGGGGCCTGTTTCTGCGCAATACTGTTCTATGTTCTATCTAAAATGGTTGAATTCACTGTAGAAACCAAAAGGACACAATGTGCTCAGTCAGACGATGAAATGCTGTTGCTCGAGCTTACACTGAGTTACGATGTAACTGCACTCGCATCCAGAGGAGAAAAGCGCAGAGTAGAGTGGGGAGAAGAATGCTGGGAGGTCAAGCAGCTGGGTGGTCAAGAGCAAAGAAGTTGCCACACTAGGCTGAGATACATCCCGTCGGAGTTGCTGGATCAGCCTGGCCACATGATGTGTTCAATATCCACCACAGCTCCGCCGGCCCGATCCCGCAAGTGCGCTGTCCCTTGCCTCACACGGCCAGCGTTCCACCACCGGGTCCCGTGTCGCCTCCCATGGCCGACCTTGGACCACTCAGAGTGCCTCCGATGGCGTGGGATGTAAGTCCCCAACCCGGTCACTGTCACCATTGTTTTCCTTTGTCTGCCTCTGCTGCCATCTTGAACAGGAAGACCTGATTGAACTGAACCTCCAACATATTTTGAAGGTCTCTCTTGGCGTCCCTGGCAAGTAATGTGGAGATCAGGCTTGGACTTGTGTTGATTTATTATTGTATTTTTTTAATTAAAACATATATTGTTTATTCTTTGAATTTCACACTAACAATTTAAATGCTCTTCACGCACTTCTAAAGTGCCTCTATAGAAATTCAAGAGAACTTCATTGCACCCTGATGTATTTGACAATAAACAAATTTCAGAAGGAAAAAGGGCTTCAGAAGTATCACTTTTATAAGACAGACCTAGGAATTATACAGAATAGCTTGGTACTGCCAACTCTGGGACCTGGGTTCAATCCAGCCCTTTGTTGCTGTGAGGAGTTGGAAATTTCTCTCCATGGTTGCTCCAGTTTCCTCCTACATCAAAAGATATGCGGGCAGATTAACTAGGTGCTGTAAATGTCTCCTTAGCATACCTTCGTGGCAAAGAGACGTTGTCAGGTATGTGAAGACTTCAAGGAAGTAGGGCATCTGGGATTGTTCTGCTGTAGGTCAGCATAGACATGATAAGCTAAATGACCTATTTTTGTGCATACCTACAGATGCCTGACAGTAGAAAAATCAAGAAAAAAATACAATTCCAAGTATAGCCTGTAATGGACTTTATATCTTTTGGAATAGTGAGAATATGAAATGCTGTAATTTAGTATCCAAAGATAAATAGATGATGGATAGGTAGATTGGCCAATGTGGGCAAGTTAGGCCGAAGGGCCCGTTTCCACACTGCATCACTTTATGACTCTATATGCAAATTATGAAGCCGAAATAAACTTGGAGAAGCGCTTGAGGAAATATTTGAAAACAGAACTATCAGGAATTAAATTAGCTGCATTCCACGGCATAGTAAAAAATTTAGAGGACACCGATTCTGAGCAACACATTAGTCAAGTGAAACTCTCAGGCATCAATACAAGTAGTTCAACAGGACCGGCAGGAGACAGATGAGAAGAGATCTCCAAGAACTCCAAAAACTGAACTTGTGTCTCAAATCCTCTGGTTGCTTCATGACGATATAAACGCTCTTCAAGCATTTCTAAAGCACAACATTTGTAGATGTTCGCGATAATCCTATGGGCATGCTGAATCATGTCAGATGCCTAAGAAAGCAAATAGCTGATGCACTTTTTTTAACTACCACATCAGTGTAAATGGATCAGGTTAGGTTCCTGATGATATGGATATTTGGGAACCTGAAGCTGTTTAGTTTAGTGATTCAGTGCAGAAACAGGCCCTTTGGCCCACCAAACTCATGCTGACCATCCCGATCATCCCGTACATTATTGCACCATCCGATACACACACTAGGGACTATTTACAATTTTTACCAAAGCCAATTAACTTACAAAGCAGTATGTCTTTGGAGTGTGAGTGGAAACTGTAGCACCTGGAGAAAACCCACGAAGGTCACGGGGAGAATGTACAAACTCCGTACAGACAGCGCCCGTAGTCAGGATTGCACCCGGTGTCTGGCTCTGGAAGACACCAACTCTACCGTTGCACCACTCTGCCACCGTTGACCATCTATACTGGAGCTCCGTTGCAGAGGACAGGGTTGTGTTCGTAGTGTCGGCAAATTTGGAGATAATTTATGCATAGACAGAAATAATGTTGTAAATGAACAGTAAATTGGATTTTTTTTAAAACACCCAGTGTTTGAGTAATTCAGCAGGTCAGACAGGATCTCTGGAGAACATGCATCTCATGACCACACAACCTTCTCCACCACGACAAGGTGACTGACAATCCACAGAGAAAGGCAATGTATACATACAGGTAATGGGGGGTTTGATAGGCAGAAAAATACAAGGTGATCGATGGTCGGTATGGACTCTGTAGGCTGAAGGGCCTGTTTGCATGCCAATCAATCCGTGCAAAGTTTTTTAAATTATTCCATATTAAATTAAAGCTTTGGGAATTTAGAGGAGAATATTTGTTATAATATTTAGTCATTGTCAACCTCCTTATTAACTTGGGTGCCGTAGGTATTTGTTCCTCAATTTAAAATGAATTACAATACACCCATTAAACATGGTGGATTGTTAAACGGGGGGGGGGGGGGGGGGGGGGGGGGGTGGAGGGGCACACGGCTGATTCCATCAAATTCATAATTCAAACACATTTTTGTTTATTTTTCCTAATCAGTGAAATGAAACAGTGCCACTCCTTGGCATTTATTTATGCTAAACCACTTTCAATTCCAGGAATAGGTTGCAAATTTGCATTAATTCTCGTATTCATTCCCCTTTACACTTCTTTCAATTAACAAGTCAAATTAAGTTCAAGCTCACTCATTCTGAGTGGCTGACCATTTTCAAGATATTCTCTCCATCTCTTATTAAATCCTTTACCAATTTCTCAACAATAGCCATTTATTTGGGCTGCCAAGTAACCGAAAACAGTCGATCATGTTTAATTAAGGATAAAATAAAAAGGTGTCCAATTCACCTCCACATCATTGCGGACATTGAACTCTGACTATGGAACTGGTGTACTAAAATGTTGAGAACTATATCCTGCACTCTGCATCTTCCCCTTTGCTCTACCTATTGTACTTGACTTTGGCTTGATTATATTTATGTGTAATATCTGGTTTGATGGGATGGCATGCAAAACATAGCTTTTTACTGTATCGTGGTACACATAACATCAATAAACCTAAAACTAAATGTAAAAAAATCTTCAGTTAATCAGACTTTATCTGCCTGCAATGTTAAACGGAAACAAAACACCAATATTTCCGCATCTGTTTTATGTTTTCGAGTATAGTCTGATTTGCAAACCAGAATATAAAGAGTACAATGCTCAGTTTATTAATTGCGATTACAAATATTTGCAATGTAAAAATATTTAATTTGTAAGATTATGAAGCCCTCAAATAATTTACTGACAAACTGCACATTAAGACAGATATAAATACATGTGGTCTTTTAAAGCATGTCAATGAAGCAGCACGGTTTTGAGAGGAATGCACAGTCACTGTGAGGCCTCATCTGATTCACTGTGAATGCCTCCAAGCTTCATCCTAGTCATTGAGGGGAGAATAAACTCCTGTTCTGCCATTTTTTACATTCAAACTGCACAGAACTAGGCCTTTCTGCCCAATGTCCATGCTGACCAAGTTGCCCATCCCTGTTAGTCCTATTTGCCCACATGTGACCCATATCCCTCCAAACTATTCCAATCCATGTACATGTGAACATGTTTTTTTTAATGTTGTTATTTGTGTGAGGAGTTCAATGGTCCAATGGTACTTGGTTGTCACATGTACTTAGATACAGTGAAATTATTTGATTTGCACCCAATTTAGTACAATCAGCAGTAAATACTGATGCCTCTAAATCTCAAACCCTACATTCTGTACTTGACTTTGGCTTAATCGTATTCTTTTATAGTATTATCTGATTTGTTTGGATAGCAAGCAAACAAAAGCTTTTCACTGTATCTCTGTGAAGAATAGTAGGAGCTATCTATCCATTCCGGTCACTGTTGTCAAGCCCTAGACCTTCAACAGTCTCCACCGTTTTACCTCCCCATTCTTTCCTGTTGATCATGTTTTACCTTCTGTGCACACTCCCCAGTAGAGGAGGCATCATTCAATTCCACAGATTACTCGCAGTAAGAGAGGGAGGTTTGCAGGGAGCATTAAATAGGCAGAGCATTTTTGTCGGGCTGATGAACTCCCAGAATGACTTTTAGTAGAGAAAATGTGAGCTTGCCAAATTAAAGCAGCCAAATGCACTGCCGATCTCTGTGAAAGTTACTTCCCTACCAGAGATTGTGGCGGTGAACATAGAACATAGAACGGAACAGGCCCCTTTGGCCCACTATGTCCATGCCGAACATGATGCCTAGTTAAACTAACCTCCTCTGCCTGCATGTGATCCATATCCCTGAGTATAGAACATATTTGAGTATAGAAGATAATGTTATATACTTCTCATGATTTTAAATACTTCTATCAATTCTTCCCTCAGCTTCTGATGCTCCAAGTTTTACCATACTCCTTAAAGAAAATGCACCCTAATCCAGGCAGCATCCTAGTTCGTTCGCTCATGTGTCAGACGACGCAGAGCTCGCTGTTGGCTTCCGTCGTCGTCCAACATGTTGACAGAATTGGTCGCCCAACGACGCGTCACTGAATTCATGTCATCGTTTCCGGGGATCGCCACGAGGAGGCTTCTGTCATGATTCCCAGCATCCCAGTGAAATGCGTAGGAAGGAACTGCAAATGCTGGTTTAAACCGAAGCGAGACACAAAATGCTGGTTTAAACCGAAGCGAGACACAAAATGCTGGAGTAACTCAACGAGACAGGCAGCATCACTGCAGTGAAGAAATGGGTGACGTCTCGGGTCGAGGCCCTTCTTCATTGATGGCGCCAAAGTGGAGGTGGTTGAAAACCTCAAATTCCTCGGAGTAAATATCACCAAGAACTTCTCCTGGACCACTCATATTGAAGCAATGGCCAAGAAAGCATTCCAATGCACACCACTTCCCTACAAGTGCTTAGGAAGTTCGGCAACTCCCCAACAACTCTCATCAACTTCGATAAACACACAGTAGAAAGCATTTTATCAGGGTGATTCACAGCATGATTATGGAACAGCTGCATCCAAGAATGCAAGAAATTGCAGAGAATTGTAGACGCAGTGCAGTTCATCACACAAATCAACCTCCCTACCTTGACTCCATTTATACCCTATACTGCCTCGGCAAGGCCACCAGCATAATCAAGGTTAAGTCGCTCCCTGGCCACTATCTCTTCTCCCCTCTCTCATCAGGCTAAAGGTATAGATATGTGAAAATGTACACCTTCCGATTTGGGGAAAATGTTTTTTCCCCATATCTCTTAAATCCTTTAGCCCTAAGAGCTAAATCTAACTCACTCTTGAAAACATCCAGTGTATTGGCCTCCACTGACTTCTGTGGCAGTGAATTCCAGATTCACAACTGTCTGGGTGAAGACGTTTTTCCTCATCTCAGTCCTAAATGGCCTACCCCTTATTCTTAAACTGTGACCCCCTGGTTCTGGACTCCCCCAACATCGGGAACATTTTTCCTGCATCTAGCCTGTTCAATCCTTTAAGAATGTTACATGTTTATATAAGATCCCCTCGCATCCTTCTAAATTCCAGTGAATATAAGCCCAGTCGACCCATTTTTTAATCATATGTTACGAGTTACATAGACATGTGTTCTGTATAAATCATATCTGCTTGTCATGGTTAATTGACAACTTTGAGCCCCAACACAGACAGTGGAGCACAGTCACCAGTTGCCCCAAACACCGGCCACCAAATGGTAAACGAGGTCTGATTGACCTGGACGATGACACGTTGGCCTGGCTCGCCTCAACGGAACTGCTGGTCTAAAAGACATACGACAGAAGAAGAAGAAGATAGCTTTGAGCCCAGAGGAAGATTCCCTTGGGTCTGAATGGAAAACATGTTTTTCTAGAGTTTCAACCACTTAGATTAGATTAGATTAGATTAGTTTATTGTCATTCAGACCTTTTGGTCTGAACGAAATGTTGTTTCCCTGCAGTCATACATATAATTAAACAAATGACAAAAACACACAATCAACACAAATTTAACATCCACCACAGTGAGTTCACCAAACACCTCCTCACTGTGGTGGAAGGCAAAATCTTAAAGTCTCTGTCTCTTCCCTCTTTGTTCTCCCTCTGCGCCGAGGCGACGGTTCAAACTCCGCGGGTGGTCGCTGCCACCGCCACAGCTCCGAGTCCGAGTCGGGTCTCCGCTGCCACTGCTGCTGTTACAGTTCCTTCTTCCTTCTTATGCTGCAGTCGATTGCACTGAAAGTCACTTAATCTCACTGTGAGCAGGCACATGTTGCCTTTGCATTCCTGACATGAGCTACTTACCTGGGGTACATGGAATGATACCATTCCTGATGTTGGCCAGGGCACTCCCAGTTCTCCCCTGTCATCCCAGCCCACCTCCAGACTGGGATGCTGACGAAGTGGATCATCAAACCCCATCCCCATGAACCTCTGCCCTTCTCTCACCATTCCCTCACCCCCAACTTTGAGAAAGGTTCTCCTCTCTGTGACGGGAGATCTGTGCTACCCTCTCTCACTGTTTCCCCTCTGTGATTCCTGCTGCTCTCAGTGCTCGATGATCACGTTCTGATCCTGTATCCTTGCCTCTCGCTATTTGTCTTTTCATCTCCGGCCTTTCTCCAACCATCAGGCTATCAACCCCACCCAGGAAATGTTGATTGATTTTGCAACTTTGTTTTAACACAAATGTTTTGAATGTTATTAATTGCTTAATCATTCTATTCAATCAACTTACTGCACTGATAGTCCATGGATGAAAGTAGACAAAAATGCTGGAGAAACTCAGCGGGTGAGGCAGCATCTATGGAGCGAAGGAATAGGCGATGAACTCTTTGTACTTTGCATGAACATTACGCAGTCTTGCCCCACAAAGACTTGTCTCACAATGGCCATTCCTTCTTCTATCTGCTCTCATAAGGCAGAAGGTACTGAAGCTTGAAAGTGCAGAGCACCAGAAGCAGGGACATAGAAACATAGAAACATAGAAAATAGGTGCAGGAGTAGGCCATTCGGCCCTTCGAGCCTGCACCGCCATTCAATATGATCATGGCTGATCATCCAACTCAGTATCCTGTACCTACCTTCTCTCCATGCCCCCTGATCCCTTTAGCCACAAGGGCCACATTTTACTCCCTCTTAAATATAGCCAATGAACTGGCCTCAACTACCTTCTGTGGCAGAGAATTCCAGAGATTCACCACTCTCTATGTGAAAAATGTTTTCCTCATCTCGGTCCTAAATGATTTCCCCCTTATCCTTAAACTGTGATCCCTTGTTCTGGACTTCCCCAACATCGGGAACAATCTTCCTGCATCTAGCCTGTCCAACCCCTTAAGAATTTTGTAAGTTTCTATAAGATCCCCCCTCAATCTTCTAAATTCTAGCGAGTACAAACCGAGTCTATCCAGTCTTTCTTCATATGAAAGTCCTGACATCCCAGGAATGAGTCTGGTGAACCTTCTCTGGACAAGCCGAGTCTTTCCAGTCTTCTTGCCCTCTGTTATCAGGCTTCTGAATGGTCCTTCCATTAATGAGAGTACTGCCTGATTCACCTCTGCCCCATTTGGACAATGGACCTTGTTTCAGAAACTGGTGTGCTATAAAAAGCAGGTACTTTCATTTAAATACTTGGGGGTAACGATAGATCATCAGTTATCATGGAATGACCACATTGATAAGATTTGCAATAAGACAAAAAAAACAAAGAATCTGGTTTCTCCGCCGACTTAGATCTTTCGGAGCAAGTAGACAAATCCTTTCGTTATTTTTTACCGCTGTGATAATGAGTGTTTTGCAATACTGTAAGATTACATGGTACAAGAGTTTGTCTGCTACTACAAAATCAAAACTGCTCCAACAATTAAAAATCTGCTCAAAGATTGTAGGTCAACCACTTCAGAAATTGTATGAATCATCCCACCATAAAAACATACTAAGGATGGCCAACAATATTTCTTCTGACCCCAACCACGTTCTGAACAGTGAGTACAATTTGTTACCATCAAACCGGAGGTACAGGGTTCCAAAATTTAATAAGGTTAGACTGAAGCACTCTTTTGTGCACCAGTCAATCCTCGAACTAAATACGGCGCTTAATCCCAGATCAGATGCACGCTGATGGGCCTCACATGTCGTCTTCTGTTATTGTAATGTTGTGTTGAATGTATGTATTTTTGGGTCCTGCCTTGATGTCTTAATGCATGACTTTGCAAGTCTCTTTTATCTTTTATGTGATGGAGCTGCTGCGATGCAATACAAATTTCAGACTTTGTTCTGACAATAAAGTAATATCGTATAATGCTGAGAATTATATATCCTGCACTAAGTATCTTTTCCTCTGCTCTACCTATGTACGTGAGTTGAGCTTGATTGTACTTATGTATAGCATTATCTCATCTGTTTGGATAGAGTGCAAAACAAAGCTTTTCAAACTTTGATACATGTGACAATAATAAACCTAATCCAGCCCCGTCTATACCGAAACACATTTTGTGCAGATCCCAGCACAGAAGAACTTCAGAACTAGGTGCAGGTGAAGGCCAAACAGCTCATCGATCTACTCCACCATTTAATAAAATCACAGCTGATCTAATCTGGGCCTCAATACCGCTTTTCCACTGAACGTGGAAAATTCCACACTGGTTGACCTTCTTGTAGTTCAAATGTCTCCACCAGGAATAGATTCAATGGAGAAATGAGGAACTGGAGTTGATGGTTTAAAACCCCCCACAAAGTGCTGGAGTAACCCAGTGAGTCAGGCAGATCTCTGCAGGACATGGATAGGTGATATTTTGGACTGGGACCCTACTTCAGACTGATTGTAGTGGGTGGGGGGGGGGGGGGGGGGGCGGGGGGGGGGGGGGGGGGGGGAGTTGGAAAAGAGGTGGGGTTAGGATTCAATAGCTCTTCCGAGTATATCATTCCAGAGTCACAACCCTCCTTCTTCATATTCATTCAGAAGCCATGTTCTTAATTCTAGAAACGCCACTGTGGAAATCATCCCCTCATTGACACCCCATCGATCCCTCCCAGAATCTGATATGTTTTAAGAAGATCACTACTCATTCTTCCAGATGTGGAGTGTATACCAGTCAACGTTACTCATGCGTCAAACACTTCATTCCAGAAGTCAATCCAGTGAACCTTCCTTGCCCTGCCGAATGTCAACAGCCCTGGGTCATGCAGATGATGATCCCAAAGTTAGCCCAACCCAACAGTTTGAATGTCAACAGGCTGGCCTTAATTTTATTGCACGTATTGTGATGAGCCAATTGCCCCCGTTGGAATACATGTGAATTCTGGAATGAACACTATTCATATGGAAGTTAATAAGCAGGGTGGATTGGAGACTGTAAAATTAAAAGCCAACGCGTTAGAAATTGGAATGCGTCATCAAAGACGCTGTTTCCAATGATTATTTTGGTTACTAACTTCAATAATCACAAACTCCATATGACTCAGAGGAAAATATAACAGGATCTCAGGGATGGTCAAAAATGATTTGTATTGTCCACGATTGTTGGGATAGTAGATACGAGGATATGCAGATGCTGGTTTACAACAAATTACACAAAGTGTTGGAATAACTCAGCAAATCAGACAGCGTCTGTGGAGAACATGGATAGGCGATGGGTGATATCCCTTCTTCAGACTCAGGGATATTCAGGGATAGTGGTTGTTTCAGAATCTATTATTTTTTCCTGTGGCAATTAATCTCAGTTTTCACCAAGTAGCATGATTTTGAGGATTACTTTTGAGGTTTGCCTTCTTACAATCTTTTTATATAATGTAAACCATTAATATCACCCACCCTTGCATTTACAAGTAGCAACTTTCTTTTACACAAATTGACCTTTCTTGTTTTACACGCTAACATAGTTCCGTTTTAATCGTTTTGTGGCAGGTAGCACCCAATCCAGTTTAGAAGGGCTGCTTCATTCTGTACAGCAGTATCAGGAAAATTCCTGGAGGATTTGCACTGCTGAATGATATAATGTGTGGGCATACTGACCAGATGAGATTTTGAGTTGTACTTGTTACTAAAGTAGTTACTATTCCCTACATGTAGTTATTGATATTTACTCTATTTCATTAAAACTTGTGTCTAGTAATTCCCAGTAACTGCCAGTCATATAGTCATGCAGCACAGAAACAGGCCCAATCAGCCATGCTGACCAAGATGCCCCATATAAGCTAGTCTCAACTACCTTCTCTGGATCTCAACCCAAAACGTCACCCATACCTTCTCTCCAGAGATGCTACCCATCCCGCTGAGTTACTCCAGATTTTTGTGTCTATCCTCTGGCAGTTTGTTCCATATACCCATCACTTTCTGCCCCTCAGGTACCTATTAATTCTTTCCCCTCTCCTTCCAAAATTTGCAAATTTCTCTACTCAACAAATACTCCCACAATAAATGTATAAGTGTGTGTGTATATATATAGCTTTATGCTGTGTATATATATATATATACACACACACACACACACACACACACACACACACACACACACACACACACACACACACACACACACACACACACACACACACACACACACACACACACACACACATATATATATATATATATGTGTGTGTATGTATATATAGAAATAGAAACAGGCCCTTCGGCCCAATCAGCCATGCTGACCAAGATGCCCCATATAAGCTAGTCTCAACTACCTTCACTGGATCTCAACCCAAACGTCACCCATACCTTCTCTCCAGAGATGCTACCCATCCCGCTGAGTTACTCCATATCTAGATATATATATATCTAGATATATAT